>NW_010168432.1:54951-72163 GCF_000695765.1 Mesitornis unicolor
AATTCTCAGAGGTTCAGAAAACAGGGTCTGAGGAAAAATACAAACCCAGGATTGAGTAAGATAAAGACTCAGCAGAGGCAAGGAGAAATATATAAATGCCTGGTGCACAGGGGTAAAGAACAATTTCTTCTTACTGTCCACAGTGGATAGCAAAGGTAATGAGTTTAAACTCTTGTTTTTTGTCTTACACAGTAAGAAATATTTCTGTTAAGATACTAGGAAAAGAGAGCTTTCAACCTCCAAGGGCAAGGAGACACTGGATTAGATCCACAGGGAGGCATTGCAGTCTCCATCAGTGGAAATCTCTAAGAATATGCTAGACAAGCACTTGTCAGGAATGACACATGTATAAGTCATTTTGCCCTACAACTGACAAACAAATTACATGACCCCTGGAAGTCCCCCCGGTCTCATTTTGTTATTATTTCTGGGATAATATTTAAAAGATACATTTTAAAGCTCCTTAAGGAGCAATTACTGCTACCTGCTTCAGAGTATATATACATGCTGCTACCATCATCCTTTTTTCCTTTCAGTCTTAACATAGTGTGATACTCAATACAGAAGAAGTGGGGAGTCCAAGTGTCTGGAAAAACTCAAAAGCCTCCCAGAAAATATCTCCAAGTTTTGATCTGTTGTACTTTCAAATATTTAAAAGATGTTACAAAAGGGGTCTTAATTAAATCATATACAAAATCCTATAGAATCTCTAAAAAAGCAACTGCAAAGAATATTCCACTACTATGAGCAATGACGGCATCTGGCATTCACATAGGACCTCTCAGCAAGGATTACAACTGACACTTTAAGAAGAGTAAATATATTTTCCAAATGGGGGAATTTGGGCATACTGGTTATTAGGAAATTCTCAAATCCTACAAACTACTTAACAGTGACATTAATAAAAATAATGCAATTATGCTTTAGATTTCTCGGAAGGCCTGTAGTGGTCTTCCATGCAAGGCTATAACATTACCCACAAAATGTAAAAATGAAAGAAATTGCAGCAGATTTGTCAATTCTGCGAGCAACCCTTCAGCCACTGCCTCCCACAAACATTCCTGCAATTGCCTTTGACTTTTCAGCAGACAATACTAACTGAATGAGACAAGGATTACTTTGCACTCAGCACAAGATAACCTTTTCCAAGACGTATTTCCAACATACTGTATTTCAGAACAGCAGAGGTTCCATTACAAACAAATGAATACCCTGTTATAAAGGACAAGTGTATGAGAAAAGTGCTCATTTTCATGAATGCACCACAATAAACTGTGCTCACCATCTGTTACACCCACTAAATATAAATGCAAAAAGAATGCAAACCCCAGGTGTAACACAAGTAGTATGATGTATCTAATTTTAATGCCTGTATTTATACTCATTTCTTTAATCAATACAGAATACACAGCTCCATCTTCTAAGTGACTCCAAACTGCAGTAAAGCTTTCCCCAGCTGATGCTTCACATCCTATGAAAAGACGTACATAAACTAAAACAAGATATATAACTGCAAAGCCAGTAACATCTTTCGGTGACCAATATTTTAATACTGTGAAAAGCCCAAGACAGTACCAAGAATGTCAAATTTAATTCTGTCTGCCTGGGTCACACATTTCTGACTTATTTGACCTTCTACCACTTACAGGCTACTACAAAGGTTTTATTAACTTGTGGAAGAAATATGTATATTATTCCTAGGATCATAGGCCAGGAGCTCACTGTAGGTGCTCAGCATAACCATACTTTAAAAAGCACAAAATCTGTTCAGAAGTACAAAAAATTCTGTCTCCTGCACCCTTCTAATGGCTAATCTAGGACCTTCACTGCAGGTCTCAAGATTGCAGTGAGATTTAGGGAAGTACTTGTGAGTAGCATGGAAAGCAGTTGTTCTGTGGAACATGACAAGAGTATGCCACTACTGCATAGGTAATCATAACTACGGGATGAGTTTGTGACAAAACATATGCCAATGTTTTTTATATTGTTTTCCACAGAGAAAAACATTTAGAATCCTTACATAGCTGCTATCAGAGTTTGGAGGAATCACTGCCCTGATTAGAAATAGAATCTGGAAGATGAGAAAGAAACTCAAGCTTACAGCCTTGTAAAAGAAGAGACTACTCCACCATAAAGAATTAACTATGAGAAGGGTGGGGACACCATGGTTCTACATCAAAGTATAAAAATCAAAATAGGAAAATGATAGGAATCACTTAGTTGGCACAATCAGTTAACTGAATGGGGAAAAAGTCGTCATATTCTATGGGAGCTCAAAATGTCTACCAAGCACAAAATGCAGTGAATGTTAGGCAGATCAGTAGAGTTTTAGGCATCGAATAACACTGGCAACTGAATTGTGCACTGTATAAGACACTGAACCTATTCTCAAAGAAGTTCAACAACTGTTCAATTAGTATCCCAAGAAATATTATGTTGTAAGAGAAACATTTCAGCAGGTATAAGAACAGAAAACCTTAAACTGTATGCAAAGTCCCCCCCATTCCAAGTGGTGTCCCAAAAGGCCAGAGGATTTTTTCTGAAATCCACAAAAAATTCTAATGAATTCACTCTACATTTGTAATCAGCAGCCAACAGTTGATGAAATACTTGGGGATTGGGAGGACTAGATATATCAAATTATGTATCTCAGTGTATTGGAAAATTATAGGAAGCTGTCTAAAATTTAACGTATCTTTGCATAGCAAAAGTTGAGATACTGAAGGATTATTTTCAGTTTTGAATAATGCCATTTGATCAACACAGAGAACTAACCATCTATCTGAGACTGATGAATAATCTGCAGAAAGATTATATATTAAACCAAAGTACACTTTCATGGGAGGCTTTGATACAATAAGGCTTGCAGGAAGCAGTTCACCAAGAACAGTTAATAACATATTTAACAGCCAACCTATGATATTTAGGAAGTATTTTCAAGCTATTTTACAGAATCGTTATATATATAAATAGGACTAAGCTGGATCATTAATAAAAAAGAACAATCTTGCCACCACAAAGACAGACTAAGTATTTTTAGGATGATCCAGCCACTACAAAAAGCTCGTTTGCTAACTTTTCCAACATGGCGACATTGCAAAATACTTCTCTAAATGATTCAGCAGACTGCTGGATGTAAAAAGTCCTTTGTAAAGATAAAGAAACAGTTATGTAATTATTCTACTTTATTTCAGCCAAGACGTCTTAGTGAACACTACATTTCCTGCTCCTTAGGGAACATTTCCAATTATATTTCACACAGAGCAGGAAAATCTGCCTATCACATGAAGCTACTGAGAATTTACTCTCAGCATTTCTTCAGAGAAAATTCTTTATTAATTACAGATCATCATCCATGAATCTTGCGAAAAACCACAGAAAATAAAACCAGAAACTGTATCTACCACCCTCAAGAGATGTAGCTTCAAAATAATTAAGGATGCAACTGAAGAAACAAATCAACCAAAGAAAGAAAATCAACCAAAAGTGATAAGCCAAATCTCTATATAAAGAGGGTTAACTTCTAACAGGGTAGGTATGTAAGCAAGTATGTTATTGTCTTCAGGAATAAATGCATATTAAGACTTAAAGCAAGTTTACCAGGAAGAAGGAACATTTGCTACACTCTACTTCTATCCCCCCAAAAATCATAATGCAGCAATCAGAAGCTAATTGCTAAAAGACCTCTCTGAGTACAGTCGTTTAGGTTCTGTCAAACTTTTAAAAGCCACTACAGAAAAGCATTCTGGGGGAAAATAAATTGCCCATGGATTTTCCAGGTAGCCAGAAAGATACCTTCTTGAGAAAGAGTCATCTTCTGAGCTTGAAAAGGGACAGATAAATCAGAAAAAAAACTTTTAAAGAGAATGCAGAGTTTATAAAAATATCAATATTACAGTAACAAGTAAGATATTTATTTTACTCCTACTCACCTAAACCAGATTTTTTTAACCTCTTTAAGTGCTGGCTTGTTTGTTTTCCAGTTGGAGACTTTTGCCCATGTTTCATCTCTTTATCAGAACCATCTGCTTCACCATTTTTAGATTCAGATCCTTAGGAAAAAATAAAAACCCCAAAACATGATACTGATGCACTTGTACCATCAATCCCCCCAGTTCCACCTACACTGTACACAAAACGAAAACAGGGTTAAAATTTTTGACATCTACTTGCTGAAAGGCAATACACCTTTCTGGTCACAATACAATCTCTCATCATCAGAGGAAATGGAAGTAAAAGCTCAATAAATCAATTAAGTGCTGAAAACTAAAGTCTACTGAACACTGCAGTCAATAAAAATGTTCACTGATCTAATAAAAATAATGTTTTCCTATAATGCCCAAGAGATATCTTTAAAAATAATTTAACCTCAATTTATGGGGCAGTAAAGCAACCTAAGAAAAAAAAAAGAGAATTTCTTTGCAAAGTAACATTTATAGAAGAGAGAGGCCTGGAAACACAATTGTCAATTTGTCTTAAATACAGACATAGTAATTGCTTAAAATGAAGCAACTTAACCAGCAAAACTAAAGGTCAAGGTTACGCTGCAGTGATAAGCACTAGAAGAAAAACTAACAAAAGGATCAGAGTATTGCAATGCAGAACTGAGACACAAATTCACATTCACAGCGAAGCTTGCTTTCCCCCTGCCCCCCTTTTATGGCACTGAATACCAGCATGTGGTCCTCCATTAGAGTTCCAGAGACAAAAAAAAATGTTACTTTGCATTCCTTTAAAGCTGCTGCTGTTACCTATTGCCACTTTACTGTGTGCCTTCAGTTCTTTATTAAAGAAAAATCTCCATCCTCGAGACACCAGATTTGATACGGAAAGAAACACATTAAACAAAGCCACCAAGTGGAAATATTCTTTTCAGCAGGTCCAAATTCTGTGTGCTACACAGCTGATTCAGAGGAAGGCTCTGTGACTAGAGCTGATCTTGCAAACGGTCCTTTAGCTATTTACCTGAAGGTGAATCCGACTGCTCATCAGACACCTTTAATGGTGTCAAAACAACACGAGGAACAGTCTTGTTTACCATCATTGAGACTCCATTTCTTCTTTTCTGCTGTTGTCTTAAAGCCTACAAAAATGATAACAAAACATAAAAATGTAACAAAAAATAATGCTTATAAGTGAATTACATGAGACATTTCTTTACCATTAAACTGAATCTCTTAAAATAAGCATCGTTTACACAGCTACTGACTTGCCAGAGTTCACACTTGTCCCCTTTATGTCATTTTCCTTTAAAATATAAAATCAGGCTTTTTGGTTATAAAGAGAAAGAAGATGCATCTTAGATAATTTTCCAATACAGTTTTGACAACAAAGAAGCACGTAACTGTTTGCTCTACCTTAACAGCACAACATGATAACCCATGGAATGTGAAACTAAGAGTTCCAGGTGAAAAAAATGCAAAAGAAATGCTTCAAAACCAGAATAAAAATATATATATGTCTGCACATCTCTCGCAGGTGCATCCTCTCCAGTATACTGCTCAGTCAATCAAGTTAACACAGAATGTCATCAGTATGTACAGCATGTAAGGACTACAGTATTGATGCACTCACTCAGCCGTGAGTAGTGCTGCACAAAATCACTGAACATGGCAGGAATCATTTATTTTTGTGAAGGGAATCAGTCCTAATCTTGGAAACCTTGCAGCACTTGGCTTCTGTCTGCTTGACTTTGGGCATTAACCTTCAGAACACGAACATGATGATGTTCTGGTAAATCTTGGGAAAAATGATACAAGAATAAATCTGTACAAATGGGAGTGCTTTGTGTTTCGTAAATGGATTGAATACAGGGTTGATAATGTAATACAAAATATTTAAAGATTAGAAATAGCAGATACCTGTCAGCCTGGTTTATAGGAAAAATGATATCTGATTCAAAAGATCTTAAAACATACAAATATGAATACTTGCCAATTAATATATTTGCAAGCATTAAAATTCTGGAATTCATCAGAATGGGCTGGGCTTAGTACAGATCTCTCCAATCCTCCTGTCTATTTTTCTCCGATCTTACTGTGCACTCTCTTTTTATAACTGTGATTTGTGTTACGATCTTGGAGAGGATTTATTAAAGCAATACTGTATCAACAAGGAACACATTTGATATGAATTATCCCTGTAGGTTTATGAGTATGAACGATTGATGCCTTATAAGGTTTAAGTCTGTAACTTCAATTAATCTGTAATATCTTTCCAAAATGTTCACATAGCTAAAGAAAAAAAAAACCCTCTGAAAAAAAAGAAATCAATATCACTCTATGCCTCTAAATAACACACTACACAACATAAAATACACCAAGCCACACAAAAGCTATTTCATCGATTAACCCCTTTTATAGTACACTTCTTAAAAGACACATAAGCACTCTGCAATAAAAAGCAAATTAGAACACTTGAAATCAAACAAAGAGAGAAGCTGTTCAGATCTGCACTGAACCAAAGAGGCGAGCATAAAGCCACGAAGAACAGCCTATACTTCAGACATTTTTGAGACAGAAAATTCATACTGGTATTGAGGAAGCACAGCCAGTCTTGTGGACAGAAAATTCCAAAATTTTAACATTTCTCAAAAATTCCCCAAAATTCCAAAAATTACCCTCAGTGCACCATCCTGCCAAGCTAAGTGTCAAACCAGGTGATCCTTATTTAATAGTAGTAACACTTAAACAGTAACAAAGAGTGCACTAAAAATGAACTGAAAAGACAGCCAATTTCTGTGCTAACAGCACACCAGTATAACCCCAACCCAAACTTTTTATTGTTGTGCCTCACAGCCTGATCTGCCTGATGAACAAAGAGAAGAAATATCCATCCTCAGTGTCATCTTCCCCAGACAAATGATTAAGAGCCAATACAAAGTCCAGTGTCCTCCTCCAGCCATTTCAAGACAATTTCCACCTCTACCAGGGACCAAGCCTTCTTGCCAGCACCCATAAGGAAATACCATGTTAATGATTTATACAGTCACTGTGACACTTGTAAAGCCTCACAGTTTATTTTCATTGCTTTAGACCCAAATCCCATGAATGAGAGTAAGCAGCAGTGTATCCCCCATCAGTGACAGGTAGTCAGCATTCATGCACCTCAGCGAGGGCAGCAGCACCCAATCTTTGTCAGGCGCACCACTTACCTTCTTTGGTATGACAGGAAGGCCCCTTATGGACCTTAAGCACACACTTATGCAACTGATCTGGCACTTCCAAGAAGCACAGGCCTCCCTGTGCTCACAGAGCACTAAGGCAAGACAGCACAGCTCATCCCTGCACTTCCCGGTCACTCAGTGCCACATGAGCAGGGAACTCAGTTGGGAGCAGGAACGCTGCTACCAGAACGATTTACTTTGAGGCACAGCCCACTTCTGAGCTACAGGCTAAGCACCTCAACATGTGAGGATTAAGCACAACCCTTAAAGACACCACTTCCCTTTGACACACATTTACTTTCCAGGGTTTCTCTTTTTCCCTAACATTCATTGTTTCTCTGCCAGTCCCACCCCACCACCTCCAGTTTCACAACCCGAGGAACGGATAACCATGCAGGGCCATAGTTATATCTGAAAATCAGTCTGCATGGGGTGACTCGAGCTGACAGTAAAGCTACACACATGTGGACATCCAAAAGATAGGTTGTGCAATGGAAAAAATATTAAAATATTATTGATGTGAAACATCAAAATCTAAGTCAAAGTTTTAACACAAAGTGCCAACAATTTACACTGTGTCCAGAGAATAGATGAATAATTTTCTGTATGCCTCTCTGTCTTCTCATTTGGTAAAGGGAAGATATGAGGCAGGGGAGGAGGCTTCGAAAGCATCATATAAATAATCCAACATTTCTTTTGCAGGATAGAGAGATGGCTGAGATTTTGTTTAGTCGTCCTGTTTAGTGGGACATATTATTCCCAACTAATCACACCAATTTTGTGTTAAATTCTCATTTGAATTTAAAGCTGCAGGGCCTGAAATTTTGGATAGACAAGTCTTTGCAAGACAATACTAGCAGCAACCCAGCAGAGGGAGAAATGGCTGACTGACACAGTTATTAGTAAAGCCAAACACCACAAGGAGTTAAGTATAAACCAAGGACACTCTGCAGTCTCTGCTGAGGATGAATATATAACTTCTCTACACTTAGCCTGGGGGATATTAATTTTAGGATACAAGACTACTGTATGATAAGACAAGAATCTTCTATCCCAAGATTAATTCTACTTAGCTGGGAAGTCAATGGGATTACTCAAAGTGAAACATACACCAAACGCTTCGCTATATTGAGCCTTTAGTGCACCAAGCTAATTTAGTGCTTTTCTAGTCACCCTGATCAAATAAATCTCTACTTTGGGCTCTTCTGGTGAAGGGAATAAACACAAAGTAGATGAGTCAAATTTGTAACTAGCATTGAAGAAAATGAGAAATTTTATACCTTATTCCAAAGAAAAATGGTTTCAGATCTCACCGTAGATACAGAAACAGTAACTAACACAAACTACACTGGCATCTTTTACTGACACAACCCTTTGCATCTCATCCATATTTAGAGATATATAACCTCCTAGCTGGGGTGCCTACAAATCTGCAAGAAAGAGACGATGATTCTAGCAAATGATAAGGCATCATTTTTACTATGGAAAGTAAGAGAGAAACACATATAGTACGTGTGATAGCTTACATAAAGTATATTTTTCTTTAAGGAGAAACATTTCAAATGTATTCAATCACTTTGTGATTCAGTTAAAAAAGCTGCAAGATGTAAATTCCTAGGACTGATCACTGTTGAAGTATTCTGTAAAACATTACTATCATCCTATCTGTACAGCACATAAATAAAAGAGAAAGAAAATGAAAGTTCATGTGGTATACAAGTTAAACATTAAAAGCTCTCTTAAAATCACCACCAAAATGTAGTACTTACAACCAGCCTTTCACAAGCAGATTTGCAAAGGACATCTGTGAATCTCTTGCACATAATGAGTATGGAGAATTCCCAATATTCCCATTCATAAAAATGAACCCGTGGCCATCTGTTGAATAACACTGCCACGGTCAAGATACAGGGCTTGGCATAATTAATTTGTTTAATGAAATTATTTTTATTGCCAAAATCTTTAAGTAACCTATCAATCCATTTTCACCCAAAGAACTCAAAAAAACCATAAAAAGATGAGTATTAAGAAAACACATCTGACGATAGATGGCAAAAAGAAAACACCATGTAATTAACAGTGATCATCTAATTCCAAGCAGCTTTTAATGAAGAAATGACAAGAGAAAGTCTCATTCTCTTGTTCGGGGAGTTTTTGCCTCTGCTGAAGTGCAGCAGTGTGTTCAAGGTTTCATTAATACCATTATCTGTACTTAAGAATAATCATTTCATATTTAGTGGATCTTAGCATAGGCTAAGGCTTCTTCGCTCACGTGACAAAAATAGTTGACTCCCTTCAGTAAAAACTAATAAAGTCATCTTTGAAGTAGGAATGAAAGGAAATAATATAAACTAAAAGGTAACTGGAGAGAAGGGAAAAATACATCCTCAAAAGATCACCAGAAGCAAAATGTCAAGCTCTATACTCTGATTTTACTGCTGCTCAGGATATTGTTTTATTATTTTTATTTCCCACATCTTTTCAACTCGGAATGAAAAAATGCAGCATACAGATAAACCATTAATGCAGAAAACCACTCTCATTTGAGCTTAAATGCATGACATGCTGAGAATGTTAAAAATTAACTTATTAACAACAAAGATACGTAACACTTGGTTGCATTAAGCAACATCGTCCCAGATTCCTATTTGTTCCATAAATGTCAAGTCTACATTCTGAAACTCGTATCATGAAACATAACCTTTGAAATTTCACACATTATGGATGAGAGATGTAAAGCTATGGAATTCTTCTGCTCTGCCATGTGAAAAACATAAGCTATGATACACTGAGAAAAGTCTATTGCACAAAATAAACAACAACTCTGCATCATGGTCATGGATCCCAAATTGGCAAAGACGAAACAGATTCATAGTTTATCACTGATTCACTTAACACCACTATAAAATTCAATCTTTGTCCTCCCTCTCGCCCTCATTTTGTTAGTAAAAATAAAACAGCCTTTAATTCCCATGTCTCTATTAAATTAAAATTTCTCAGTGGCAACCTGTTTCATGGATACACAGAGCAGTTAAAATAAAACAGTAACAACCACAAATCATGAAGAGTAAACACGTTATTATCTGTACGATGCCCCTACTACTTATATTAAACATGCATTAGAAGTACTCAGTTATAAGCATGCAAACATAAAATTAAAACGATAATAAAGATATCTTGTGGAAACAGCTACAAAGTAAAAAGTGCCATTTGCAAAGCATAGAGCAAATTAATTTACTTCCAACCAGACTTGTAGACCAAACATAAAAGTATTGGTGCCAAGTGTACACAACTGATCATTTGGAGATGAAGAACAGTGGTAGAAAATCAAGCTGGAAGTTGGGGTTTATTTTCCAAGTCTGCTAGTAACTTCTCCAATAAGCATCTATTCTTGCCCCATGCCATCCTCCTGCCCTATGACACTTACATCTGTGCTTGTTTTGGAATTTCTTGTTGCGTGTTTGTTCTTTAAGTTCCAGTAGTGGTCAGGGTCTTTCTGTACAACTACAGTATACATTAACAACTGAATATTTTTATGTATATTAACCAACATTGGACTAAAGGGCTTGGTCATACACGGTGTAGAGACAGAGAGAATGGGTGTATTTATGTGCGTGTCTGTACACCTACAAGCCAGCATCATCGTCTATAGGAGCATAATAATGCATTCACATTTGATGCAGATTGTGACAGACTGCAAAGTAAAAATCATTTTTTTGCTTTCTCAACCACAGAAACAAGGAAAAAAAAGTGATGTGTTCAACATCCATTCTGCCTTGCATATGAATGGGAATGATGATGATGGCATACACATTGACTCGGTGACATGTTTTTCCAAAGAGAACAGTGTTTTTTTCTAGAATGTTTGTGTAGTATTAAACTAATAATATCTATCAGCTGAAAAGTGCTTTACAGGGAAATCTGTTTCTTGGCACAACAAAGCACATATAGGTAAGGAAACAGTTTGTAGAAAGCAGTTTAAAAATAAACTAAAATTAAGACAGCAATGTCAATACAAACTCTTAAACCAGCAATCAATGTTTTCCATTCAGGCAAATTTGCAAACACACTCTGCACAGGGTCCAAAGCATATAGCGGGGGCTTCAGGGCTAGACTACCATTCCCAGATAAGACACCCTGTCATATTACCTCTCAGATAAATAGGTGCACTGATTTGCATTGTACCCCTGCCAGACATCCTGTTTCAGCCTGCGTTCTGCCACGTGCCCGCACTCCCCAAGCATACAACATAGCCTTCTGGGGACCTACCCAACAGCTCCTGGAACAGCATTTGTACAAAACTGCTTGTCAACATTTTCTAGGAGGCTTCCTAGAGCTCTGAAGAGATGTGAGCTGTTCCAACTCCTGTCTTTCCCTGAAAAGGCCAAACATTTCTCGAATGCACTTCAAAATAATGATTCATTTTCACCTGGGTATAATTTCTTGTCATAAACTATTCAAATCAAAAGCTGTTCTTGTCATATGGCCCAGAAGAAAATACTCACTTTTACACCCACAGCCACTATATGGAAAAATCATGTCACATCATTAGAAAAGCTTGACTGCTATGCACAGACCAAACAAAATAGGACTCTATATTGATGATATTTGTCATTAATACAGTAGCAATGACCAATCCTTCTTAAATAGTTCCCCAGGTTACTTAAAGAAGAATACTATTAGAAGAGTTCAGTGCTTAGAACTAGGCCACTATCATCAGCTTGACTGTCTAAGACTTGGGACAAGCAGCTGCATCTACAAAACAGAACAAAGAGAGCACTTTCGACCTATACCTGGGAAGGATATTCCACCACGTAGCAGTAGTTCATGCCAGGACATATTTTAAGTCAGGGACGCTGTCCTGCAGTGAGGTAGAAGGGTAACTGCAGTTCAGCACGGTACTGTTCTGAAGTTGCTTTAAAATTATTCTTAGTTATTCCTCAGAGTAAAAAATTCTGGAAAACATATTTATTAAAACAGAAAACATGCAGGAGAGCTGCAAAAAGCATGCTATGTGGACAACCCCAGAGGAAAAACAAACAAGCGGGATGCCCCAGCAACTGGGAGCTAGTGATTACAAAGTGGTACAAAAGGAATACAGGGATTGTGTGGATTCCTGTCCCTTTCTTTCCATCACAGGTAAAGACTGAGGACCATGGGCATGACCCAGAAGAAAGTCCCATAACCACTGTCTTGCTTCTCACCAAAGCACTGTGATGAGCAGCTGGTACATGCTGCCCATGCATAGGGACCTTTAGAGGGACATACCGTGCAGCCTGCCTTCGGGCAATGCATGTACTCCCTGAAGAGCTCCTGCTGGAACTCTTGCTCTTCCAGCTTCTTTTTCCCATTATGCAGTCTCCCTGCCATAGTTTCTCTGTCCTCTTCCCTAGATTTGTCTTGGCAATCAGAAAATCAGTTTAGTTCATCATCTTCGAACTTCCATTTTGCTGAATGCGTTTTGTAAATTCCACTGTCCCTTCCCATGTCTCTCTAGAAGTCCAAAAGCAACATGTTTTCCTTGTTTTCCATTTGTTGACAGGAAAATTTGTCAAGAATCATCGCTTATGTTGCCAGACATCTGATCAAATGCTTCAGCTAGTGAGCCAGAATTGTCCAACTGTGGCCTTGGTAAATTGGTAGCATCTGAAATGAAACATAGGAAAATGGTTAACACAGACACTGAGAAACTGCAGAAAACTCTCTATACTGAGGAATCCAGTACAAAAGATACCTCTCAGTTCACAGTGGATTTTCAGAGCCTTTCAGGAAGGCACCCTGTGCTCAAATTCTAAGTGATCAGGACATAATCACAATGATCTCCTCTGTCACCTTTGCTTCTTTGGGGGCAAGGAAGGGAAAGGAGGGCAAGCAAATATATCAGGCTTATATCACAAAGTGTGAATGAGTAGTTGCTCAGATGAGTCAAAGGATAGACACCACAGACAGACTCATACAACATTATTTTCTATGGACAGCAAAATGCTTCAACTTGCATCTGGCTGAGGTCAATGAAAGAAGTCCCAAGAGAATGAGTGTGGAGGGAGCAAGACTGGTGAGTTTGCTCTTGTTCTTCTCTCAAAGCAAGATAAGCTGTGTGTCTGAGCTGAAGACAGGAAAGCAAATCCACACCAGCATCAAGGGAGATCAGGATTCTACCTTCAATGCCACCTAGGCACTTGGACACCTGTATCCTTAAAAAAACAGACAAAGAAATCTTGATAAACTAGTCCTGTGAATTTGGGTAAGTGAGGGCTAAATTACAGTATTCATCATTCTGCTCTGAAATTTAGTCTCATGTTGCTTCAGGTTGCAGGTTGGTTTCTAATAATAATTACAGTTGTGCTAGAAAAGTCAGCCTGAAATGTTATTTGGAGCTGTACAGGTCTAACGTCCTGTAAGTCAGAAGCAATGTGTGAGCCTAACAGTAACTTCCCCACAGCTCTTACTGCTTGGGGCCTGACAGCATCCACTGGCATACAAGGGGTATGGAGTTGCCACTTCTACTATAGGAACAAATCATAGGGATGGGTGCCTTTATTGTCCATAAAAAAACTGCATCTACCCACTTTATGAATAAAATAGTGGCACATATATGAACCCAGCCACCAAGCATGCAGACAAAGCCCAAAGTTAAGAAAAAAACAAACCAGCGGCAGTAACATACCTTGTGTAGATTCCCTTATTTCCTGAGTTTTCTCCTCCCAAACCCACTTGGCTGCTGTCTCTGGAGTTTCTGTCTCTACAAAGAGATCTGGATGCCCAGCACAGTCTCAGACATGTCCTGGTCTGTATTCAGATCCTGAGTCTGAATGGAGTATCCTTCTCTTCTCCCAACAGAAAACTTATGGGTACCCTTCTTGATGCTGATTCCAAAGTGCCAAAAGTGAGGCAGGATTTTCTTCCGTATCTAGGAGGTCTACTATCATCCCAGACATCACTTTAATGCATCTTCAAGTTCTTTATCCTCTCTTGGTACTGCCCCAGGAAACAACTGGTACACTGATGGACAAGGTGCTCTTATACTTGGCTATCAGAGTCCAACAGAACTAATACCACCTCAATGTCCTGGGTATTCACACATGCTCAGTGTTACCTACGTGAGGCCAGTTTGCAGGTATGATCGTTTCTTCTGAGAAATGTTCCAAGAACATCTTGATAGATACAGAAAAATCTGTACACAGTGAAGACTTCCAAAAAAAGTATCAATGGAACTGAAACTGAACCAGAGAGGAGCATGGTAGATACTATGCCATGACTTGATGTCCGTACTTCAGTTAGCCTTGTCCAGAGCAAGAAAAATTCACACAGTAGTGTGACCTTGTACCACTGCTAGCAGATGCAGATGTAGTTCAGTACTTTCCCAGGAAGAGGTCCTTACATGGGTCTGCATGCCAAAACTCTCGAGTGTGAAAATGAGGTAACTTAGTATGGAACTGATCAGTACTGATAGGAAATCCACATGTGACAGCATGCCATAAACCTTCTTTTCAAAGGCACTACAGCAGTAACAGTTGGGTACACATACCCAAGCACTTGCAACAGCAAAAGGAAAACAGAAATCCATAAAACCTGCCATCAGAAAGCCAAGCATAAAAGGCAGCTCGACACCATAGACTTTTTTGTCTAAACCCTCAATAAGGAAACTATTTGGTTGGACGTTACACTCAGATACCATACAAGAGAAAAACTGAAACTCCCTCAAAACTGAAAAAGAAGCATGAAACACACTCAGTGGTAAAACCCTCAAAACATTTCTCCCAGCAAGGACACTATGGAAGGGTGTGAAGCTAGAAAGTTTCCAGACTAAAATGGCAGTCCAACCTTTGAAAGGTGAGAAGATAAGATCTGAACCATGACACAGACCTTGTGAGAGTCCACTGCAACTGCAAACCTTCCTAGGTCCTGCAGAGTACCCTACATCCACTGCTACCTGAGACAAGTCGAGACCAAGAGCCATGGCTCAGAAAATGACTTTTCCTCCGAGAAGTACAGTGTTCTGACTAATTTGGTTCATGAGAACATCCTAAAAGCCAAGCTGTTACAAGGAAATGCAAGATTCCTTTCTGCAATCTAAACCCAGGAATATACCTCTAAAATTCATCAGATCATATGTAAATCCAGCATATAATACTAAAAAGAAAAAAAAAGAAATTATATATGACCAGAGTGATTAATAAGTAGATAAACAGTGGAGAAAATCTTCTAATTCTAGCTCAGATCTTCAAGCAATACTGCACATTATCAACATGCCCCTTACTTTCATTTTAATGGATTACAAAAGAAATAACACAAGAACAAGTTAATGTGAAAAATCCACTTTTAAAAATAAATTTTGTAGGACACTGTTTGAAAGACTATCTTGTAGGTTTTCATTCTGTGACGACTCTCTAGTAATAGAAAAAAACAATAGCTAGGGAAGATCCGATTATGATATATATACATAGTATATATGTTTATATCTTATAAGCACTTGATGATCGCTCATCTTGTTACTTTAGCATGAAACCAGTAAAACAGTATCAGTTGGAGGAGCGTTACATACTAACGTCTAAAGTTTCTTGTGTATTCAAAGGTACTACATGTTCTTTGTACAAATTATAGGTATTATGCATCCATAAAAGTAATAGAAAGATTGAAATGTGAAAAAAAATCCAACAGCAATTTTATAAATAAAATCACTGTTAGCATTTATTCACCTCTGCTACAATATCAAATTAAATCCCTGCAGACTGTATATGGCAATAGCCAACACCTGAAACTTCAGAGAAAACAGTACAAATGTCCATTTGTCTAATACTGTACATAGGGAAAACATTTTACTGATAGCTGAAATAATACTCTTATACTCTGAAGTACAGGATCTAATTACTATGAACTTAATTAAAACTGATTTCTTTGTATTGATTACTTAACTTTCTGATGCAGCTTTAACCCTTCTGCCTTAGGGAATGTTTTCAAAGATTTCCATCAATGTTACAACTTTTTGTATTAATTAAGCTATTTTGATTAGTTTGCCCTTTTAAAAATTATTCTCAATGCTACACACCTGCTAAATGACAATTGGTAGAGTTTAAACAGTTACACAAGTTTGAACATTTGTGGCTTTGCTCTTTTTTCCCCCTCCTTTCCCTTTGCCTGCTCCCTCTAACCCTAAGAAACATCATGTATCACCGAAGATCTGGATAGAGGACTTTCCAAAAAGTCTTTTTCACAACTACCCACAGAGTTAGTGAGCTGCTTTGTGCCCACTGCTCAGTATTCCTGACCAAACAGATGCAAGACCCCAGTCTAAACAATCCTTTCCAGTCCTCAAAGCCTGTAAGTACAAGATAACCTTATGTGAATTATAAAAGTCTATTAATTTTAGTGGGTTTAAACTCAGACCGCATGAAAAACTAAGCACAAATACTTAGGTGTTTTGAGAAGGAGATGTGGACAGGCTTTGCTTAACTTAAGCCTAAATCAACAACTCTTCAATAAACCACCCCATGAAATACTAGACCTCCATTTACTGTAACTAAGAGAGCAGTTATGAGAAAAAATTAAAACAACATCACCTCATTACGCTAACACTTCAGATAAGTTGTATTTCATTTCTTATAGTCATACAAGAATAAAACGATTCCTACATACTCAACATTAAGAGGAGATAATGACAGGTTTTTTTTAATTACAACTTTTTAGTTTGTCTTCTTCATTTACCCAGTAGTAAGCTGAGCTAATTTGGCACTGTTGGAAAACAATTCTCACATTCTTAAGCTTTCAGTTAATATCTGACTTTCAATATTCAGTTACTGTTGCCAAACGTTACTATTTATCATGCAACCTAAATCATCCAAATCATACGTTATTCAAAAAAACAAAAACTACCCTACTTTTATACACTCGTGCCAAATACAGTATAAAAGAAAAAAACATTTAACAGACCATAAAGAAAACCTGAACAGCAAGTACACCCAGATTCTTCCCTGTCTGCAGAACTTCTTTCAGTTTTTTTATTTTAAGTCTCACATAAAATGCCCAACACAAATGCTTACACAGGAA
>NW_010168432.1:72194-98203 GCF_000695765.1 Mesitornis unicolor
ATGTGATAATACAAACAATTCTGCTGACTTGAAGAGCACTTAAAAAACCATCAAACTCACAGTAAATAGCAGGACTACACCATTGGTTAAAAAAAAAAAAAAAAAGAGGAAACACTGCTCTCCCCCAGCAATACATCACTAAACAAAGCACAAAAATCCTCAGAAACGCCTCAAAATTCTGCTGAGATGGTATTCATATAAGACTGACACACGTGCTAAAGGGAAGTCAGTTGATTATCAGCCAATACAAGCTTACCTGTTTAAGTGCTTTCTTTGTGTGCTGCTGGAAGGAAGATACTAGCTTGCTCTGCACCGGTGCATTACTAAGGCTTGAATCGCGATTGGAAGACATTTCTTCAGATGTCTGCTTTGGGCAAACTTTATAAAAAGAAAGAAAAAAGAAATCAGAATGCTGTTATGTGGGTTATCTTCCCTCTATCTTGGAAAGTCCTGAGGACACACAAAAAATGGCAAGTGCCTGGAAAACAAAAAGCTTGCTCTAAGAAATTCAACTAATCTTGAGGTCCAGATGAGGTGAAAATCTGGTCACGTTCTAAATAAATGCATTGCTTCACAGATAACTGTACCTCACCATACCCTTTCTATACAGTTCTGGAGGCCTTGCATATTTTGCCTTTCAGGTCCTGAAAGGTAACTGAAATAGTTTAACCATGGTTTTCACAAAGAAGCTAGACAAACATTGTGTCCCTCACTGTGAGATTTTTAATGGATTATTATGTGTCTAAACATGTATTTTATACAAGAGACACTGGTGACCCTGTGTTCTAGAAATATTTATAACTATGTAACTTCATGCCAGATTGTGATGGCTTCTTAGGAGCCAGACTCATCTATTTTATAACTACTTCTTGGTAAAGCTAAGAACACACACTTTCCTGTTTAACGGGTAGACTGGAATATCTTGCAAAGAGGAATTCTGGTCTCTCAGGTAATACACACTGCTACTTGTCAGCCTACTAAATAATACATGTTTTAATGAACAAATACAACAGTACTTGCATTAAACAGCCTCTTGAATACATGTCGTGTGAGACACAGAAAAAGTCTCCTGGTTAAAAATAAAAGGAAATACAATGAATCATTTTAAAGAAACAGCTTTATTAAACAGATATGGAAGCTGTGAAAATAGCTGGAGGATTCCATTAGACTTGGTAGTCAGCAAGCTTGACTAAAAGGGCTGTGAAAACCTTTCCACCTTTGCATTACTATCACTCTCACTAGTGTCCTAAGACAGCCCAGCTAAAACAGCAGTAACATGTATCCAGAAATTAAGCAGCTTTTTTTCCATTCTCCTCTGCTGACTCAATTCAAGTCTGTCTTGCAGCGCTGCTCACAGCTGGTGTGTGTTGCCATACCTTCTCTATAATGCTCTGCAGCTGTACATAGTTTTCCAAGGTTTGCCGTGCTTTGCACACCTACCAGAACACTCTGAAGAGACTGAAAGCAGCTGCACAGACACGTGCCAGAAATCATTTTACCCAGTGTTTCTGTTTGCCTTTGGTTTTCTCCCCCTATCCTTCAGTCGGATGAGCAGACACCTGAAGTTCCATTCTAGCTCTCCTGCCTTTAGTAAGGTTCCACAGAAAAAATATTTTAATGATTTTTTTTTTCTTTGGGTTTGGATTAAAAGAAGATAGAACAGACACAATTCAGTTATCAATAATTAATGGCCATCATACAATGCATGTGATATTAAACATTTGTTTTCATACTCAAAGAAAAAATAATTAATACTTACCTTGAAAACAGAGAACACATTCTGTTTTATGGCATCAGCGTTACGTAAAATTATAATTACATCAGTATTACGAAAATTATAATTTTCATACTAGATTAAAATTTTTCATTAGCAGATAAAACAAATCCTATTTTGTTACAAGATTTAGAACTGATATTTGTCACTTTTTTTCCCCTTATACTTGAAAGATTTGTCAAAATATACAAAGAAGCTGCAACACAAAACTGTTTCTGAGTTTACAGCATCACCTGGTTTGGATCAATCTTTTCCACATGATGAACAAAGCTTACTATCAAAAAAGACAACTTAAAGGAGCAGCAAAGTGTCAGCAGAAAACAAACAATAGATGGTTTATATAATCTAAATCACTGCAATAGCTAACCTCCTGAGACAAAGAACACCTACACCAAAATAAAAACTTGACATTTTATATTACCCAGTTTTTCTCTTTTCTTTTAAAGAGAATATTTTTGCTGTTTTCTGGCAAAAAACCTAACCTAGGTGATAAACCTAACTATCTAGTAAGAGATGTCATTGCCTTTGCTCCAAAAGTAAAAGACACAAACATTAAAAATCTAAATGCATTATTTTATATAATTGCTTAATGACTTAGGCTATTCACTTGATTAGCAAAAAATAATAATAAAACTGAGATAGGCTTTATTTAGACGATAAATAAGATATTTTTTCCAAAACTATATGAACTTCTGTAGGAAATGAAATACAAATATGAGACAACATATAAACATATTCTTTAAAACATGTTCTGCTACTTAGTGATTAAAATCAATGTGTGCTAAAACCTCACTGTACTACAATGCCTGTGACCACAGAAAATGGTATTTATTTATTTGTTCATTTATAGAGATAAATTCCAACTGCTTTTCTCTGAATGAGTCAGAAGTAAGAAAAGGAGAAGTTATTACAGAAGAATATATGTTTGAAGTGAACATTGACGATCCTACCGAAAAAACCTATGCCTTAAGAACCAAGCAGTCATTTCTGCTATAGAAACCAAAGAACACAGTAAAAAAAAACAGATTCAAGAAAAGCCAGTGATCTTTGTACATACATGCAACTTTGGAAAGCTGCAACTACTCTGTCCATATGCACTGAAGATGCGTGAATATTATCAGATCCATGTTCGCTTGAAAAGCTTTATCAGAAAAGAATGCTAAAAGTAAACTGACTGCTCGGGAGGAAAAAATAACCCTGAAAAAACACAACAGATGAAGGAAAAATATTTGGGTAGCAGATAAAGAGGATTCACCATTATTGCTACAGTAGAAAAAGAGAACAAGAGCAGTTTTAAGCCTACAGGAGGCATTTCCATTTAGTGTAGAATAATTAGGCTCCATTCTTTAAATCGGCTTCTTCAAGGGCCAGGACTGAGTGAAGAAATAAAGCAAAAAGCAACTATTAAGCCATAAACTGTGAGGTTATGAGCTGGAAGAGCAGCTGGGTTTCTGAAGATAAGACCTCCTCACGGAGTGTTCAGACAGTGTTAACATGAATGATAGAATTAGAATTACTTAGCAAAAAAAGCACGTTAAAAATGTTTCCATTTAAAATAACTTCAGCTTTTCCATTTTTCCAAGACCAGTTTTGTTAATTATTATGAAAGGCTATTGTTTCTAAAAATCAGCAATGCTATCTTTTAATTTGAAATTTTATAGGCTATCAATGTGATTTTTTTATTACCTTTTACCTTCCATGCCCAAGAAATATGATACCTACATAAAATGTATTAGAAGACATGTCTCTACAAAGAAACAATTTTAATAGGAATACAACTTAAAATTATTCTGTCTCACTGCCACTGAAAGTTATTAGGAATAATTATAAACAGATTTATATAACTAGATGGACAGAAAAGTTCCTGAAGTTCTTTAAGGGGCTTATTTTCCCAAATTAAATAGCACAATTAATTCCAATTTCAGACAGACCATATTGATTTAAAGTCAAACCAGCAAAATCAACAGAGAACACAGCAGATGAGATGGTTTGTTTACTAATGGCCACATTACAAAACACAGATTAATATTGCTACCATATGCTAAAGACTAGAGTCTACCTCAAGCATAAAACGTATGCACATGCTCTGGAGATATGAAACTTCACAGAGAACTCCCTTAGGAAAACATACACACAAAATCTCTCTCTAAAATATCCATAAAATTCAATATTTTCTTTGGGTGACACAGATCTATACCTGTATTGACATAAATGGTCACGCTTTGCCAACACAGATGTATCAAGTAATTCACCTCCGTCACTCTTTGATCTCTGGGGCCCAACTCGCAAAATCTGAACAATTCAGAACTCGACTGTTGCCATCAGCTCTTGAAAACGAAAACCAGTTTGGGAGTTAGTTAATTGTACAAGTTTGCCAATGCAAGCAAAACCAGATGCATATATCAAGGGCACTACTGTGACTGTAATATTCTTTTTGAAAATCAATACTAGCACTGTGAAATCATAAGTAATATTGAATAGCATTTTTTGGAAAAAGACATCAAATACCATATCAGCTTGGTAGCTTGCACTGAATCCCATTACGTTCTCGGCATGCTTTTGAGCCCAAACATTTCAGAGACCTTTGAAAACTGTGAATCCTTATTCCAAAGGAAGTCAACATTTTCCACTAAAAATATACAGCCTGTCATCACTAAGCCACCAACTTCTTAGGCCTCATTAACTCTACTGTACAGCAAAAAAAAAAAAAAAAAGCAGATGAGAAAGATCTCTCCCTCAAGCTTCACATTATCTTCTCTCATTCCTACGAGTCCCCTCCAGTGGCAATGAAACAAACCAGTTCAAATTTGATCCTGTATACAGTATTTTTATTTGTAGCTACTTGCAGGGAGATGAAAAAAAAACCCCATCAAAACAAATAAAAAAGTTAAAAACTGTCTCTTTTTGATGTGTCAACCAAAACTCTGGATGTTCAAGCTGCTATTCTATTACCATCCTTCTGTTTTTAGAAGGGCCTATCCCACCTCCAGGTGTTGCCCTGTGCAACAGACATATTCCACAGAATCATCCAATATTATTCCTAGGAGACAAGATGCTAAGGGTAACAGGCTTCCCTGGATTGCCAGAAATTCCATTCCTGAAAAGAAACTGAACACCTAAATGTGGACTTAGTTTTCAAATAATGGTGAATATTCATTCCTCACTACAGGAATTATCCTAGTGGCTTCCTGGTCCAAAAACACAAGGTCTTTGTGTAGCAGTTGCAAAGACAAAATTTCAGGATTCAGCATGAATCTGATCCTCTCTCATTCATCATTTCATCTAGTATCTCTAAGAAAACTGCCTAAGAAATTAATTCTGCCATTTCATGTTTGCAATTGAAGAACTCAGAGTTTTAGCAAGTGCTGAAAACCCAAGTATCTTAGTAGGAGACATATGCTGCTGATATTTGAGCAAAGATCAGAACCTATGCTTAGGGTGGGACTGGAGAGGGAAGCCATGCTATCGTAGGAATTGCTGCCTGCTTCACGGTTACATCATTGTGCATTCCACTGGCTTGCGTGAAGGCAATTTTTAATCAGCTGCTCTCTGTGGCTGATGGATTAGCCCTGGTTTCAGAAACCCTAGGGACAAATGCTTTTTGAGAACAGAACATCCTATTGATGGGCAAAAGGATATTATAGTCATCATTTTGCCAGGCAACAGTAACCGGGATTTTAATTCTTTTACCGACTGTATCTTTACATGTTCCCCCTGTATTTGAGGGAAATTGAATTTGGAAAAAGACATGAGACTTCTAGAGAGCTCCTACAGAAATCCCATTCCAAACAAAATCAACTGAATAAAGAGATTCTTTAACACATGCCGCCTTTGGAAAGACTGGGGAAAGAAAGATTTCTCCACAGCATCTGAAAATCCTGGGGTGTGGCCACTCCAGTTGACAGTTTAGCAATAGTGATGTGGATTAACAGGTTTCACCAAGTCGTGTTTATAGCTGTGAGGAATTTTTATATTAGTATGCTAATAAAATTGCTCAGTAGCCTACATTTATACTAGGGAAAATGTGCCTGCTGGGGAATAATGTGATTCTTCTCTGTTTGAGTGTCAGCTGGTACATTTTACTCCAAAAGCTGGAGACTATCATCTAAAAGCCCACAGACAGACTGAGGCTGTGGTTAGGGTTTCATCCTCCTTAAAGTGGCACTTTTTAAACTGTTGCTAAACAATTTCTGATCACTCTGTCAGAACTGAGCCTTCTGGACTCTACCACAGTGGAAACAAAAGCAAATAAAAATGCAGTCAATTGGGCAATTAAGAATACAATGTGCAAGCAATGTCCATCCTCATAATATCACACATACTAAGACTGAAAGGAGACATTAACTATTGACCTTTTCTAAAACACAAGACAGAGCATTTCATAAAGCTTTTTTTCATAGTGAATTAAACGTTACTTTTATGCCACAGAATAGTTTCCTGGAAAGAAAAAAAATCCCAGCTTTAGTGTGAAAAGTTTAATTGATACACATTTTGTTAGATTTGGTCTGCTAGGCCAAATATTTTCTATAGAAATACCTTTTCTCAAATATTTACAAACCTATCAAGTCTCTAACTCATCTTCCATAAACTAACTAGACTGTCCTTATTAAATTTCCTTGAGCAAGGGAGGTATTGGTTTACTCGGGAGTTCTCATATGTCTTTTCTGAATCCTTTTCTACCTTTTTAAAATTCTTTCTTACCGCTATAATACACTAGTAATAATTTAACTAGTGCTATACCCAAAGGAAACACTATGCCTATATTCTTTAATCAGTACTACCAGAATTATAGTCCAAGAACTGCATTGAACTAATTAGCAAAAGCATCTCATTCGTGTTCAATTAATTTTCTATTGTGATCCTTAAATGCTTTTCAGATTTACTGATTTATTGAATATATGTTTCCTTTGCAGAAATGCGACATTTTTTCTTCACTTTAAAGTCTAAAAATATTCATGTTGTTGAACTGTAATCATTTACGAGGCAATCAAGAAGGGTCTCAACATTATTATTACCAATGAATTTAATCAAGAAGGATTTTATACTTCTCAAAAAGTATTGACAAAGATATTGAATGAAGAGTGGTCAAATCATATCCTCAAGAGAACAGCAGAAATACCTACTGTGCATGGTGGTACCTATGCCTTTGCAGATCTAATAATTTGTAATTTTCAATACACTTGAAACTGGTTGCATTTCTTGACATGGTGCTATTTTTAAGCAAAGCATTCTACACTGGAAATAACTTGTAGAATTCTACATATGTATCAATAGATACATTTAACAACAAAACTTTCAGTCTCAAGAAAAGTTATTATCAAACATGTTTGGCAAAACTATGTTCTGTATCAGCTGACTGATACAAGATATGCTGTCTTCAACTCCTTACTGATCATATCCAGCATTGGCCTTTCTATAGGCATTGTAGACTCACTATTGCCACCCCATTTACACCTTTTAAATATATCTGCTGCACAACATTAAAAAAAAAAGTAAAATGTCTTGTTTTCAGGAAGTTAAGTTTATCGTAGTTTTCCAAGATTTGTTAAAGATGAAATATGATGGAAAGTTCTCAGCTTTAAAAACAATCCAGGTGTAATTTACTGCTCTACCCCAAATATTTTAAAATGTTCAATTTTAGCAGGTGCTCTTTTATGTCCCCAGAAGTGCTAGAATTATTTTTAATACTCTAAACTGTGAAAATAGTATGCAGCCTCATCCCAGTCAAAACCCAGCAATTTTCTACTTCTGGCATTCTGGCATTCTTATTTACATCCTACCACTCCTAAATAATTGCCAGGCTTTTCCCATTATTTTGGTTTGTTTATAACAAGTAACATCAACTTTTGCTTTCCTATCTGTAACTGTATTTACACTGATTTTCACTGCTGTATTCTTCCTGTGACTTAGGCAAGTGTATATCAGCAAACTGTCTGATTATCAGACAGGAATTGCTGAAGAACTACAAAGATGTATGTTCACTTACACATGCAGCTTGCTACACAAGCATAAAACCATCGCATATGTAGAGTCCGTTAACTTATAGACATAATATATCAAAGAAAATGAAGAATTAGAGCCATTAAATAATTCTTGAATTTTGTTTTCCCTCTTCAAAACTTCACCACTAGACCCACAACAACCTGTCTTAAGTTGCTTGAACCGTTACTCCTCTCATTGAGCATTTAGTGATTTTTCAATGCTACCAGCAAGGCATACTGAAATAGCAGATCAGTCCTGTGCAGGCGCAGCTCGGAAACTAAGTAACTTGCTCAAGATCAAAAAGGAAGTCTGTAGCAGAACAACAAAATAAGCTGAGCCTTTTTGGGTCCTAGCTGTAAACAGGACACCATCTCACCGTATAGAAAGTGAGCCAAAACAGTAGGCTGCAGTCCAGTGGTGGGACAGGTTGCGAGGGGGCAGCAAAACAGAAGAACTGATCAAGTAAAGGTTTATTTCGGATGTCCTGGGAAGCTTGATTTTTGTATAAAGCGTTCACTTTATAAGCATTATATGAGAGTAATTTCAATTATAAGAATATTAATTTATATTACATGACTGAAGAACTATGTTTGCTTTACAAGCAATTATTAGCCCTCAAAAACCAAAATTCTTTCTAAGGTTGCCATTTTCAAGTTCTTGCAATGTTTCAGTTTGTCATTATCGCAGAGAAAAAAAAATGCACAGGATTTGATACTTCAAAATGTCTTTCTGTCAACACGACACCCAGGAGAATCTCTGCCTTAAAGAAAAACATATGAACCTTTTTCCCGTGCCCAGGACTCTACTGAGGGACTGACCCCACACGCACACACTGAAATCAGTGAGAACCCTCTCTGACAGCTGCAAGGCTGAAGCCCAGTTAAGGCAAATTACTCTTTAGTAGTGGGGCCTAAAACAAAAAAAAAATTGTAAGCCAAAAAATTACCTACTTAAAGCATTATTCATTGTCTTTACAAATCTAAGTCAAATAAAGGCACTTGGTGTTCCTGATTTCTTTATAAGGCCAAAACAAGAGAGTCACTCAAAAACAGTTCCACCGAGTACATTTTTATACGATAATAACGATAAACAAATGATACTTTTTTTTTTCCCAAAATATGCCCTCTAATATTGAAATTAAAACACCTACCACCATTTTCTTCTCCATTATTATTGTTTGTCTCAGCCATTTCAGTGCCATCTAACTCGGATTCGCATCCTAAATCCAATGTTCCATCAGTTGGGCATGTTGATTCTTCTTTCTACAGTTAAAAAAGAAAATTAAAATTAACAAGGAAAAAATCAATTATGATTCTGCTGCATCTCCAAAAATAGATTACTGCCATGTACTCTCATGCTTACATTACAAAAAACAGATTAAATTAAAATATGCTTATGAGTTACTTCAGAGAAAGACAGAAAACCAGACCTTTATGAAACAACTTACAAAGCAAAAACAAAAAGCTACTTTGTGAAGTCATAACATACTTCTTTTTCTTAAAAAAAAGTCAAATAAAATGCAAGATCTTACACTTCTTTTTTTTAACAGAAACAGACTTGTTTGGCTGTTAAAAATCCTAGTTTTCCAGTTGAGTGTCCACAACGCTGCAGCAAAACACAAATCCTTTAATGTTTCTTTTCTGCCTTTGCCTGTTTCCTGAATTCAAATAGCTGAAGCAACCTAGAGCTCACAAGCATGGGAGTGATTGTGAATACCTGGATTTGTGCCAAGAATATCTCCCGATTTAAAGAAAAATAACAGCATTTGTTTTAGTAAATTAGGAAATGGAGTTTCTGAAAACTATTAATTTAATCACAGATACAGAATTTTTAGTTACCAGGAGCAAGCACATCTATATAGTTTTATATTTTTTAAACCTTTACATCAAATAAGTCTGTCATAAATTACACGGGATCCTTCCCCTGAGCCCAAAATCTTAATTGACTACATTTAGACTGCCAAACATATAATCTCTCTTTCTTGTTTCTCACTTCTGCCTCACATTCCTCCACTCCTATTGTGAATGCCCTCTGAGTTTGATCATGTACAGCAAGAAAAAAATTCCACTCACAGAAAATAAGAGGAAAAAAAATAGAAATAGCATAAGGGCATAATTCTATCACTGTAATTATATTCCTTCTCAAAAGCAATGATGCAATCTGTAAATTAAAATCTGATTTATATTAGACTTGCAAATAATTTTGCACCATTCAAAAATCAAACATTAATACAAATATTTAATGAGAAAGTCAGTGATCCTCTTGAGCTCACTGCTTATAAAACAAAGGCCTTTCTGTGAACAACTCTGAAAAAGCAGCATTTTAGCTAAGCGACATGTTTTTTATACCATATGCCAAATTCAAGAGCATGTATATGCTTTCTAGGATAAAAGATTCAATGTTTACTTTCATTATAAATCCTTTTAAAAGACATCTGAAAGCAGTTAGAAGGACTATCAGGTCATTTCCTCTCCAAAGAATCTAATCTGTTTACCTTTCTATCTATTGAGACATTCATAAAATGGATTAATAGCGCTGTGTACTTTTCATATACAACATTTAAACTTACTTTGAGAGCGTAGAGTCCTGACTTCCCGGGGATTTTGAAGAATGTTCCATCACCTACACGAGTGTTAGTATGAAGCATTGCATTCAGGCAAGCTAATGGAGAGGTTCCACTGAAAAATAAGATTGTGCAGTCCAAGATTGAATGCTTCTTGTAAAACTATTCCCTCAGTCTATTTTTTTAAAACTCATGCTTGCATGGCTTTTTTTTTCCCTTTTTTTTTTTTTTTTTTTTTTTTAATTCTCTCAACCCTGAAAACATCTACATTACAATAACAGGCCAGTTTCAAACTTAATCATATGCATCTGTCCCCTAGGCTCGAGGCAAAAAGTCTGTGAATTATAATTATGCTTTTCTTCGTACAGCAACCAGCTCCACATTCTAAAAGAACCAAAGTCCAAATATTTATGTGAAATTACTTCGCAAATAACACCATGAAGTCTCATTTTTAAAATGTTACAGACAATGTAGCTGCTGCACATGAATGATCAAAACAGCGCCAAGTTCAAGGGCAGCTGCATCCCATAGGATGAAAGGCAACAAAGGAATAAGAAGGAGCCCAGGAAGAACACATTTAAAATTAAAAGTGATATATAGTTAAGCCTTATTCTCGTTTAACATGGTCAGCATGCATTACTATACACAAATACAAGCACATTTGTACCTTCAATGAAGCACTATCTTTTTGAATTAGAGTAGTTTTAGAGATTAAGAGATTGACCTACTCAAGGTAGTAATTGTAACACCACTGTGGAATGCATTTAGATTTAGAAAGAAACACAACACGTTAAGAAAAAAAAAGAGTAATTGTACAGAGATGTCTTTCTATTATATGCGTGTTTACATCAGAAAGAGAAAGCAAGTATTTCTACCCTAGCTACACTTACAGTATTCTGAAAAGTTGATCTAAGAAATGGTGGGGAAGAAAGCAGTCATAAATTGCTTTATTCCATTTTCATGTAAAAATCTAAGTACAAGATTTATAGATGTACTATCACATCTTTGTCCCCATTTACTGACTAATGTACACGGTGTACTCGGGGATTGAATCTGAAACTGTGCTTCTTCCCTGGGGTCCCCAGCCTGCATGCACGCTTATCTTTAGCCACGTAAATATATTCCACTTGGTTAAGTGGAACAATGCCTGTGCATCAAATTAAGTGTGTTGCTAAGTATTTCAGGATTAATTATATACTCAACTGTAAACCAGGAACAGGGCTTCAAAAGTCCATCAGAAACTACCATTCTTTATTACGCGGTATTATAACACAACATCCAATCTTTACTGAAAATTGCATGACTGATCTTTTTTTTATAAATCAAATGGGACTGATATTGTCATCTTTCATATGATGATGCATTCTGTTGATTTCCATGGCTCTGTTACAACAAAATTCATCCTTACTGTATGTGTATTAATTTAATGGCAAGATGGATAGTGTTGCAATCGCTCTTTGGATAGAAATTAAACTACAAGGTGTCCTCAGGACAGGAAGTCCTGTCCAATATGATTTATTTACTACTAGTCACCTAATATATCACATTACTACCCCTGAATCAAAAAGTACAGCTAAAAATGCTGCTTGTTGATAAGCACATCAGATATTTAGCAGATATCTATTTTATGAGTATTTGAAATATAATAATGCAACATGAAAATTCTGACAAGTATTTGTTGTTTTTTTTTTCCCTTGCAAATAAAACTAATTCCACATCTGGTTTTGATAGAATACTGTAACAGAGTACAAAACTAAATATGGTAGAAATATAACAATACTGCTAGCAGTAGCACAGAAAACATTAAGAGATTTCATTGAGTTTAACGATTACTAAAAACAGTTTTGGACTAAGTAGGATGCTTCTCTTTACACGTTTTCCATACTGTATTAAAGTTTGACAAGCAAAGACACAAAGCATTTAATAGAGCAGTTCAAGTTGCATAATATCTTCCATATGTTACCATACATAACGTGAAGCAATTTCAACTCTCACAGTCTTGGATCTTTTTAGTGAAATATTATCACAGATCAAGACTTTCTCTGTGAGATAGAAAGAACTTGCTGACTCTGCAGTGGAAGATAAACTCTGTATCAACAAGAAACAAAACAGTGTGTGTGTGTATGCACAGTTTGTATCCTTCTCCTACTCCAATGCAGATATTCTGGATTCCACACTTATTTTTCAATATCATTACCCAATTAAAATGATACAAGACGAATGAACCCAAAAGAGAGGATCTGGCAATATCTCATGACCACTACTGTGCTCACAGCAGATATCTTAATCTTCAAAGCCTGGCCAACTGGCAAGTGGACAATAGAAACTACTCTCTGACTTACAAAGAAATTTGTATCAGCTACCGAGCCAAGAAGTACTTTAACTACTGTTATGTTTGTTTCAAACAGATATCTTCAATTCCTAAATAGTTTGGCACACAACCAAAGGGCCACATCCACCCTTCTTGAAAGCTGGGGATGTATATAATGAGCACAAAACAAATCACTCATACTTAAGTTGCAAACGAAATAATTATCTGGGCACCGTGGAGTGGGATTTATTTAGAGCTAGCAGCTCAAACTGAAATTCCATGGTGCCCTTTATCACTGCTATTTTGACTCACATGAACCAATGACTTGCCTATTCTTCTGTCAGCACAGGCATCCTTAGAACACTGTATTAAAACGACCAAACGTTACCCACAAGGGATGCTGGAAGTCCTTGCAGTACACGCTATCGCAACACACAGGGAGGCGGTTAGAAAAGCCAGCAATCAAAGATTCCATGATGCAGACTGATGTCTGAATCACAGAGCAGTTTCTGAGGGATCCATACGACTTATCGCGTGCTTTCTAAATTCTCCTACAGCCCAAGGACATATTTGTTCTGCTCAGAGCTGCTGGCGTGTATTAATACAGCAGCCAAGGACTGCCAAATGCAAGGCTGAGTATCTTTGAATGTCAAAAATGGTACAGTTTGACCTAAGCTCTTGAAACCCTCCAAATCAGTTCAACTTTGATTCAGTTAAATCAGATTGGATGCAATAATATTCTACTTTGTAACTTGATATCTGTGAATTATTAGAGCCATAACGTACTTTAAAGCAATATGCTGCAAGTTTTATTGCCATAGTCTACACGCGAGGAATATGTTTACCATTTACAGCCTTCAGATGCAGAACTTCCATACTATTTATCATCTTTTGAGGGAGATTGCTTGAAACTAGTGTGGTATTCTATAAGTCATTCATACATGGGAGTCACCCTCTGTAGCAGTATGTCTTTAAGATTGATCATTTTCTGCTTCTGTGTTTATTATATATACATTTATATACATACACAAGTAGTATACCCATCATGCACACTTTCAAAAAGGTTTTTAAAAAATGAGAAATTACTTACTTTCTGGAAAGATGATATGAAGTCACAACAACCAGCAACATAGAAAAGACAGAGAATTACTGATTAGCCTTCCAATAGAAAATGTTAATACAATTCGAGCATTTAAAAGACATCAGGCATTTCAACATTGCATAAATGCTCTTCCCCAGAATCACTATAGGTTGGTAGCAATCAATGCATCCTTCTAAATATAATCACAATATTTCTGTACATTAACAAAGCAAGCTTCTCACCCCAATTCCCCCAGTGAAAAGTATCTCCAATATTTTGTGATTCTGGGCTCCCTCTACTGGTCATGCAGCCCGTGTTACCCGAATTGAAATACTGGACTACACCACCTACACACATAGCTCTGCAAAAACACGCAGGCGAAGTACAGATTTCTGTTACTGTCTCACCTGCCACCCTCCCCAAAGCCCTTCAAAAATCTGTAAAAACACCAGCAAAAACACTATTTATTTTTATGTTTTAAACTTCTCAAACACACAATTTCATCAGAAAAACCTTGAAAACTTCTATACTTATACTTTTAATTCTAATTGTCTTTGCTAGACTGCTGGCCAAGAAAAAAGACATTATTACCTTGGCAACAAAAATGTTTTAAATATTGAAAATAACTGACTAAAGCCAATCTGTCCAGACATGATAGTGTAGCAGAGAGCAAAAGTTTCCTGACACTATGAAGACAAAGCACCTGGGGTCCTACAGCAGGCAGCATCTCAGCCACTTAGCCCCCCTGCACGTAGTAGCCCCCTCCCAGAGCTTCCAAGGCTCCTGCTATGTTCCCAGCTCAAATAGCGACTGCTGTAAGAGTAGCATTTAGCTATCGTAAATGTGATCAGTATTTATTCATTTGAAATCATCTGCTCATTTTATACATATTCATAAATAGTCATGAGGGAGCAACAATTTTTACTGACTGCTGGGAAAAAAGTAAAACCAAAAGGCTTCAGAACTAATTTCTAGACCTGATATGAAGTCACACAGAATAAAATATGCTTGAAGTGCATGTAAAGTTACACCAGTTTGGGAGGGTTTGCAAGTTCCCTGGAAGAAAGAACCTAAAGTCAGAAATACCATGATGAACTGGAGATAGCATTTAAAATCAATATGAAATTCATTCAAAATAAATACTAAGTACAATACAGTGGAATGTGAAATAAAATCCAGAAATGCATATTTTCATGGCAAGTCCAAAGGACTGACACCAGCACAGTGAAATGGATCAGAAGGTAACAGCACCAGCAACTCTTTGTGTCAACTGGATTGTTGGCTGAGAGGTATACAAGGTGAATGTTCTCATTTCTCTACTGCCAGTGGATACCTGTCAAATTCTGGGTCTATTTAAAGAGAAATGTAGGCAAAAAGACTAAAGAAGAACAAGTGTGATAGCAGGTAAAGAAAATAAGACTAATGAGGGAAGGATGTAGAAAACGCATTTGCGTGGTCCAGAAAACATAAGAGTTAAGAAGGTGTAACTGTAATTTTTCAGAAAAATGTAAAAGGTTGTTGGAAGTCAATGGAGATAAATGTTCTTCAGGGCCACTGGGGGAAGAAAAAGAAAGTTCGTAGAGAGTCTAAAAGTGTGAATGCAGCTGTTGTTTTAATCAACACCAGAACAGAGCAGGGAGGTTTGTAAAATGACCTCCATCAGAAGATCAAACACGCACCGGTCCTAGCTGGTACCTATACTGGAACCTGTCCCAGTGTTAGTGTTTGTAGTGAATGATCTCTTGAGCATGTGTCCAGCACTGTATCCTAGAATTCTTCATCTCCTTAATAAATCAAAATTTTGTTTAGTCCTGAGGTTAACCATATACCATAAGTATACCTTTTCCAACATATCCAGCAGTCAGAAATGCTGGAGAATTGATTAAATGCCTAGATGGGCACTGCTTGCTGAAGTGTTTCATAAAGCAATGCATGCAGTGTTGGATGCCCAGTGTGACGAAGCCAATGAAGCAGCTTCCCCCCAGTCTTCCAGGAGCCGTGTGCCTGTGGTTTTGCTATCATGTGCGAGCAAAATGACTGAACTTGCCTTACAAGATTGTAACCGTGACCTAGCTTGGGAGTGACACCCAAAACCACCAGGAAGCTAAGCAGCAATACCAAAACAAGAAGACAGTTGTCCTGGATATCAAGAAGACAGGCAAACTGCAGCTGACCCCACAGCCATGCTTGTCTGAGCTGGCAGAGCTGCAGTAGCCCTTAGTGCTGGGGCTGAGGGCAGCTCCTCCAGCCCAGGCTCGCAAGGAGGAACCAGGAGAGGTCCAGGGAACAGGAGACTGAAAAAAGCCCCAGACATTTTACTGTAGTCCAGTTGCAGATGCACAGCATCTTCCCTTGGCACAGAGGGACGTAAAGAGCAGAGTAAATGGCTGAACACAATGCTGGTAAGTGCAAGATTTCCTGCCAATCGTCTACAAACTTTTCAGCAATAAAAGCTTCAAGTTTCTTGAAACAAATCAAATCACATGATGATGAAGTCTCCACTGTCTTCCCTGGTTATTTTTTAGATCCCCATATGGGAAGAACACAAGCGGTATATTTGCTTTCTCATCCAATGTTAAATACAGACCATGTGTTCCAGGTAAAATTTAATTCAGAATCATCCTTCTTTCAATAGACAGCAAAATCATGGACTAAACATGTTAACCTGAACTAAACCCACTTAAATTCTCAAATAGAAAACTTGATTTCAATAATCAATTTAAACCTTGCTTTTGAATTTTTCCCATTTATTTTTCTATTGCAAGGTTAATTTGTTAATTGCTTGAAATGATTAATATACCCCAATCAGCAAATACATAGAGCTTTAATGTAATATTATCTTTTGCTAATCAAGAGACTATAAATGTACTCAGCAATTACCTAACCTAACTTACAAAAATTAATCTGTCATGTTTTCTGATGTTAAAATAGCAATGACATCTTATTTACTAAATGATTACAAGTGTACTTATTTCTGTTAATTCATTTCTGGAAAGAAACTGGAATTTTATTAAAAGATTAGCTTTTAAACGCTGAATGAAAATACACTAGATGTGTTGGCTATAAAAGGAAAAAAGGGAGACTGTTACGTATCCAACATAATTCATTAAACAATAAAAACATTATCTTCTAGTATGTTGGTTGTAGGTAGCTAGGGAACCATCTACAATTTTTATGTAAATACTAGTGAAACTGTAGATCTCAGCCTCTCACACAGTTTTTATTCATAAATTGGAACAAAGACAAAGCATTTTACTTTTTGAATTTCCAATCAGCTTCTTAATTTTAAAGGCACTACTAATAAGAACTACAGAAAATACTTTTGATACCTACAGTTGGTGTGGCTGTCGAAACTATTTATGTTCTGAAGTCTTAACCATTTAAACAATGAAAAGATTCCTAATAAGGACTAGAGCTTTAAATAGTTGTTTGTTAAAGTTTTATAGGAACTGAAGTACACACAGGTCAAATACTATTTACAGTTTGAATAACCTCTACTTAAAATTTATTCTTAATATAAACTCTCCCAATAAGATCTTTAAATGTATTTATAATTAATTTCATCCACGTTAGCCAAAATTAACACTACTTTCATTCTTATTTGGGCAGCACCCTAAAGAAAAATTTTACATCTCTGGCCGAACTTACATTTTATATGTGGCAGTTGACTTTCAGCCTTTCAATATCACAAACTCAGCCACTAATCTTGAGCAAAGCACATTAGACAGAAGGCTCACACCTGTCAGGCAACAAGGCAGAGAAGTACAGCTGATCTGACCATACTCTCACAGACCGCAAACAAATCCCAGAAAATGATACGGGAAAAGACTCTTCATATATAAACTACTGGCATTTCTTCATACTTAACCCTCATATAGATTTCTTCTTTTTCTAAACCAGATGAAGATGGAGACAAGAATATTAGTAGGATGATGGAAAAAACAAGGACCAGTACAGACATACTAAAACGTGACACACCTGTCATAGATACCTCACGTCTCTCTCACCAGCTATCAGCTTTCACCAAAGTCAGCAAAAGTAGAGAATCCCAAATATCTAAAGTGATGAACTTGAACCTTGCCCTCTGTAGCTTGTGTGGGACTTTTTATTGTCCTTCAAGTATGAAATAATCTGGAGCAATACTGGAAAGACATTCAACATGGGTATTAAATTTAAGCCAGATATCAAGGAAGGGTATTTTCTGCATTTCTTAGCAGGAAATCTCATTTACAAACTCACCTACTCTAGTTTTACCTCTTGAATTCATCAAACCTGGAATAAGGGAAGGAGGCCTCTCCTTGGAAGAGTGGCAAACAGCCACCCAGAGAGACACACAAAGATTATTCAAGGCTTCTGTGAAAGCATATACATAGTAAACAAATATTGGAGATGATGCCACTACTCTTAAGACCTATTTCTACCACTTCTAGCATCCTCTTACATCTCCCTCTGGGCCTTTTGTACATCTGTTGGGTTGGCCAAAAAGTAATTGCATATTTTTTTAACAGATGGACGTACATGTCTTGACATGTAACTAACTTCACTTTAAACAGCAAATTCATTATGTAAATTGACAGCTGACAGTTCAAGCTTGTTTCAGAAAAAGCAAATGCATGATTTAGTTAACAATAATTTATTTGGCGTCGAGTTCAAAATGGAAAATCAAAAGGAACATTTTTGTCGTATTTTGCTCTATTACTTCCCAAAAGGAAGAAACACTGTGCAAGCTCAGAAAAACTTATGTGATGTGTATGGTGAAGATGCCTTAAAACTACGGCAGTGTCAGAATTGGTTTGTTAAATTTCACTCTGGAGATTTTGATGTTAAAGATGCACCATGCTCAGGAAGGCCAATCAAAATTGATAACAACAAAATAAAGGCACTGACTGAATCCAGTCAGCATTTAACGACACAAGAGATTGCTGATAATTTAACATATTGAAATTGAGCATTAAAAAACATTTAAAACAACTTGGCTAGGTAAGGAAGCTCAATATTTGGGCACCACATGTGGTCAAAGAAATTCATTTCACTAAGAGCATTGACATCTGTGATTCTCTCTTGAAACGTGAAGAAAACAATCCATTTGTGAAACGCATGATAACAGGGGATGAAAAATGGATCATCCACATCAATGCTGAATGAAAAAGATTGTGAAGCACACGTGATGAATCAGCTCAAAGCACCTCAAAAGCAGATCTTCACCAAATTAAGGTTATGCTCTCAGTCTGGTGGGATTTCAAAGGTACTGTGTATTTTGCATTGCTTCCAAGGAACCAAATCATTAATTTGGATGTGCCCTGTCATCAACTGGATACATTAAATGATGTCATCAAACAGAAGTGTCCACAATTGGTGAATCACAAAAGTGTTTCACCATGATAACGCTAAGTCATATACAGGTTTGGTCACTCGTCAAAAATTGCTGCAGTTTGCATTCACCCCCAGTCAGTCACAAGTGACCAATAGACCACACAATCTAAGATGATACTTTGATTCTTTGGTAAAGCAAAGCTCTCATGCACAACTACCCATATTTTTTTTATTCTAATTCTCTCTCAGTAACTAAGAGAGTTAGTTAGTTGGCTCACTTTTGCAAATGATAGCATAGACTTAATTTTTTTCACCTTAGCTCTATTAAAGCTCTATGGTATATCTGATCTCTTATTCCTCAGAGTTAAAGACTACTGAAAATACCTCAGATCTGCCCTCTGCTATGTATAATAGCTTTTCATAGACATTTCAATCAAGTTCACCATTTCCACCCTTACCTTTAGAACACTCTGTGATCTGAGGCCTGGGTATATCAACTTCTGGTACCCCACCACACTGATAATGAATCTTTCTGATATCTAGAGCAAAAAAGTATTGTATTTCTCAGCGCTGGCAACTTGGGAAAACTTTTGATGGTGTCAAGCCTGGTGACAACAGCCACAGCAATGTTCCAAACGAGTAAAAAAGAAAAAAAAATTAAAAAAATGAGGAGTTCATCTGTGGTGAAACCAGAGCTTTATTACGTCTCGTCTAAAACAATAAAATGAGAAGCCCTGGGAACAAAAGTTCAGCACAAATCTCCTTAAGCCAGTCAGGCTTTTTCTTTTCTTTTTGAAACCATTTTCTCTCACAAGAAAATGTTTACATACAGAAGTTCCAGAACCTGTGTAAAATGTAAGTGTTCCTGAATAGAATTTTAGAGATTTCTTGCCATGAATATCCCCCCTAAATATTTTTTCTTCAAAACAATGTTTTTTAAGGAAAAAATTCTTCTGGAGATACAAATTTACTCTAGGTTTTTAATCTATTTCAAAACAAGATGCTAGCAGGATAGCAAGTAAATCTGATTAGAAAGAATAAAAAGCATACAAACAAATCATACCGATGTCACATTATAGACTGCAGACAGAAAGACACAAAAGTGCTTTTCTGAAATTGAAATATCCCTACCTATTATTTTTGCTGATGACCCTTGCCCTTTGTCAGCCCTGCCTCTGAGTAGGTCTCCCTGAATATCTTTAATGTTCTGAAAAGTATGCTCGAAACACCATGACACCTCCTTAAATGATATTCACATATGGCAACAAGCATTCCTCAACCAGAAAGGAAATGAGAAGACAGCTTTTATAGAGAATGTTTACACTTTTCTGTGTTCCCTAACACCTGGGAAAACCCCAGCTTTTCTTCTTTGTGAAGAAAAATCTGAAAGAAAGGATATATATTAAATGCATCTCTCTACTTTTAATCCTTACTGTTTCATTAGATGTAGTACAAATAATACAAGAAAAAAGGAATGCTAACAAAAAAAAAGGCACTTCAAATATATTTTTGAAAGACACAGGCAAAGATTAAAAGAATTCCTTCTGAAATCACCCTAAAAGAAAAATGTTTCAGAAAGAAAATTGTCCCAAAAGAACAAGAAATCAGCATGCACCAAAGATGGTCACGACAGCTAAGGTGTCCTCTGGACTGAGAACACCCTCCTCATTCAACATCACTTGAAAAAAACTATTCTGTATAAATTCAAATAATACAGCTCTCTCTGACAGCTACTTCCTATTCAAGAATATACGTTTTTTCTTTTGTCTTTTAATAAAATATTTCTTTTAATAGTTTTAACATTAAAACGCAGTAGCACATTTTTCATTCTCTAATATCAATGATCACCATGAAAGACAGAATTATAAAGAAAGAAAAAAAAAATAATTCCTGCCACATAAAAGGAACTCTGGAGTAGAGGCTAAAAAATAGCTTTTTTAAAGAAATCATGGTTTCGATATATATGGTGTCTTATTTTAGTTTCAGATTTCACAGGCCCTTGTGGGTTTTAAATACATATGTTTAGAAAAATAAAGACTGTGCTACAATAAAAAAATGTACTAAACCCAAGAAAAACATTGCCACAAAATGTGCAATGCATAAAATTAAAAAAAACACCCCACCCTTCCAAATATTCTTGGCTTCAAGTTGGGTGAAGCTTACTCCTCAAAAAAAAAAAAAAATTAAGGTGGAAAGTAAAGTGACTACACTGAACAAGACATAGCCAGTAATCACCGAATGCCTTTTGGCCTCTCAAATTTAATCATCCTACACAAGGGACCTCTATGAAGCTATCCTAAGCTCTGTTGTTTAATTTGGCTTTTTAACTGGCCAGTCTCCATAACTTTCTCTGTAATACTTTACGAATATCTTGTGTGTGTTATAGAGATGTAACTGGTTAGTCAAATGCAAAATAAAAAAATACACCCACCCCTCCCAAAAAAAAAAGTTACAGCTATTTTTAAGAACCTTCAGCTCCACCAGGGTTCTCACACTTATACAATCGTAGCCTAATTTACATTGGAAGGAACTTCCAGAAGTTATCTTGTCCAACCTCCTGCTCAAAGCAGGGCCACTTGGATCCGGGCCTTGTCCAGTCAGGTTTTGTGCAGTCTCCAAGAATGGAGACTTTATGGCCTCTCTGGACAACCTCCTCATGTGTTTAACTGCTCTCGCTGAGAAAATCTTTTTCTCGGTATCAAATCAGAATTTTCCATGTTCCAATTTGTGTCTGTTGCCTCTCCTTTGCTTCTCATGCTGTCACTGTGCAACCTCCAAGAAAAGCCTGGCTTTGTTTCCTCTACACCCTCCCATCAGTGAGCTGTGGACTACCATGGGATACCCTGAGCCTTCTCTTATCCTGTGTGAACAAGCCCAGCTCTCTCAGCCTTACCACATACATCATATGCCCTAGCCTCCATCCATCTTGGTGAACCTCCACTAGACTCAGTCTGGTAAATCAATCTCTTTCCTGTACTAGGGGGCCCAGAACTGGACATGGTACTTTGGATATGGTCTCACAAGTCCTGAACAGAGAGGAAAGATCAGTTCACTTGACTTGTTGGCCACAATCCTGCTAACACAACCCAGTATGGGCTTGACTTTCTTTGCTGCAAGGCCACATTGCTGGACAATCATCCAGCTTGTTAACCATCAGGACTTCAGGTCATTTTCTGCAAAGCTGATTTCTAGGCATTTAGCCCCTAACTTGTCCTGCTGCATGGGTTGCTATGTCCCAGATGAAGGAGCTTGCTCTTGCCTTTGTAGAATTTCATGAGGTTACTGTTAGCACAATTCTCTGCTGTCACAATTCCTCTGAACAGCAGCCCAGTCTTCCAGTGTACCAACCACTCCCTTCATTTGAAGATCATCTCCAAACTTGCTGAATGTGCACTCTGTCCCATTAGCCAGGCATTTAAAAGCAACATTCCACAATAACAGCCTCAGTATCAAAGCCTGAGCAACACCACTTAGTAACTGGTCACCAACTGGAGTTAGTACCTTTCATCAAAACACTGCACTCTACAGTCCAGGCAAATTTCCATCCACCTTATTGTCCACTTCCTATCTCATCAATTTGACTGTGAAGATACTATAAGAGATGATGCCAAAGGTCTAGCTAAAGTCAATATAAACAATATCCACTGCTCTCCTCTCATGCACTGAACATACTCATCTGTTTACAGAAGGCAAAGAGGCTGGTCAGCCTTGCTCCTTCTAGGGCACTATGCCTATCCTTCTCTGCAGGCAAAGAATCTTCCTTCTACTGCCAGAAGTCATAAATTTCAAACTTCTCAATCTTAGGAGTCTCTATCCACAGCTCATTTGAATATAATCTCTAGCTGCTTCTACTTCACATCGCAGAGCTCGAATTCTTGCCTCTGCAAAGATCCTGTTGATCTTCTGTTTGTCTCCTCTCATGCTGCACTCTCTAGCCATGTTCACCCAAAGCTCCTTCACCTGGCAACTCATCACCTTAAGCTGAGCCCAGTTCCCATGGCTGAGGCCACAGCCCTCCTCAGTGTGAGTCCTAGACCTGGAAGTGCAGCCCAAGACCTGGACTTCTTTCTAGGCCAAGGCCTCTGATATAACAGAACAGTTGTTGGTGACCATGCCTTACAGCACATCAGTTCCATCATTGCACAGTCCTAAGCAGTCCCATATTGTCCTGAGCAGATTTGCTGCACCCCATTGTGCCACTCTTGTACTAACTGTTGTGATAACTGCTAGGTCTCTTAGCTCCCTCTGTTTTCAGGACTCTGGGAGCTGCACTCTTGCCCACCAGTTATACAGCTTCTCCTCATCAAACAGGTGCTTGACACTGCTTGATCAACAGTCAGATGAAGACAAAATACATGGGTATTCCACAACCAGCAAGTAGCCAACAAAAGCAGTCTGTAAGAGCTGACAGAGGCAAAAGGCCCTGACCTGCAGCAGCAAGCCACAAAAGTTCCCAAGATGCAGGAGCTCCCAGATTTTCCCTGAAGCTTCCTGAAGAAGCAGCATGTAAACTGCTGCAACTGCTAGGCCTTTGATTAACTGCCTCTGCTGGAGATCTGAAACACAGTGACAAAATGTACTGCAAAGAACAACAGGACTTCTGGGCTGCTGCACCACCCACAGAGGAAGCTCATACAGCATCTGACAGTGGCTTCATTACTTCAGTTGCATAGTGAAAAAGGGAAAAGAAGGCAGAATGAACTGTTGCCAGAAAACCACTGTGGGCCAGGTCTAGTTCAGAAGCCCGAGTAGGACTCCTACTTTATCATGCAATACCAAGAATGTAATCCTGGTGCAGACACAGCTTCCAGCCATGCTCCTACCCTGATTGAAGAAGTTCCAGCCTTTCATATCATCCACAGTATGGGCTTCTGTTACCACAGCTGTGACAGTGACAAGACATCACCCTGCAGTTATGCCAGCCATAGTGCACCTGTGTACCTGTATGTAAGGTAACTGAGTAGTTTCTCTCACCAAAGTGCGTTGCACCAAGGTTAATACCAGACCCATGTCACTTTCAGCCAAGTTCGCCTCTCAAAGAAGCAGCAGCATAACTTCCCTCTAAGGCAGACCGCACATTCCTGCCTCCATGCCATCTTCTCCCCTCTAGTTCCACCTCCCCTTTTTCTTTTCTTTTCTTTAAGTCTTGATTATTTCCCCAGACAGCCATGGGAATGCTTGTGCCAGCACCCAGGGAGGTGGGAAGCCCAGAACAGGAAAAGCAGCTTGGAGAGAGTGGGATTACTGTTTTCTGTATTGGTTTACAGTAACTGAGAAGGATGGCCTCAGACTGACACAACTGGTTTCCATTTCAGACTCCTCCAAGCAAGGCCTGTATTTCACCCTTTGTCGGTAACACAACGTGCTCCCTCCAGCTGCTCTCGAACCTATGTGCCAGATGTAGCTGGCTTGCCTGAACTGGAGTCCCCCTGGTTGCTACATCTGGCACGAGAAGAGGGAGAGCAGGGGAGAGGCAGAGGAGGGGAGAGGTAGAGGTACCACCCTGCTGAGAGAAGGCAGAATTACCAAGCTTGAAAGAGCTCCACACATTCTTCCACTCAAGTCTAATGTCATGGCCTCACTCTCCTACATGGTTTCAATGCAGTTTTCCAAACACTGCCATTAAAACCAATTGCAACTAAACTTAGAAAATTTAAGTGCTTACATACAGACATCTCCTACCTTCACCCAGTAACAAAAGAAAAACACAGCATCCTGTTAAGAGATACTAGAATTTTAAGATATAAGCATATTTCAGAGAAAAGGCTTAAACTGTGGCAATATTTAACCTTTTTAAGGAAACAATCAACAAATATTGCTGATCAAAGTTCAGTAATGTATAATTTAAAACTACTGTTTATATTTTATGAGAATTATGGATTTCTTTTTTCACTCCATAAATCTTTAGATCTTGAACATGTTACTCAAAGTCGAGCTACCAGACTGTAATACAAGATTACTTTATTAAATAATAATTCTCCCTGATACAAAGGACAGCATTAAAGCAAATTGCTATGCCGAACTTAGAAGTGATTTATTTTTCTTTCCTTACTCTCACTAGCAAAAATCTTACTGAGTTATTCTAATTAAACTGGTTTATTAACTTTGCCCATTCTTAAAAATTGACACATGCCAACATGCTGGCCTGCTGGAGTTTGTTTTGTTGTGCCATTTCAGCCACATCATCCATCTGCCTAAGTAATCAATTTTCCAAATCAGTAATTTAATACTTATTACAGTTTCTATGGAAATTTTTACCTGGAAATAATATATCTACACATTGAATGGCAAGGCTGAAACCACCAAAGCTGAGTTATTTTAATATAAGGATTTTACAGTTTTTACTTGATGGAAAGTAATTTCCAGGGTCTTGGTTACCACATACCAGTACCACATACAAGCTCTTCCAGCCAGTAAAAAAAAAAATTAACTTCGCTGCTAACAGCATTCAGTTACAGATTTCTCAACCACGGGGCACTTGCTTGCTTGGACTTGTTTCCTGTTTATTCTTTCTTTTCTTTCATTTTCCTTTCTGACACCTTTTCCTCTATTCTTTTCTTTTTTTCCTTCTCTCTCTTCTCTTTTTTTTTTCTTTTCTTCCTCTCATGCTCCCTCCCCTTTCTTTTTCTTTCCCCTTTTCTTCTTTCCTATCTTCTCTCCCTCCCTCTGTTCTCCTCTCTATATCCTTTCCCTTCTCTCATGTTCTGTTCTTTCCTTTTTGCTTTTCTTAGTTTTCATTGTGTTCTCTTCCCTGTATTTTTCTTCTTTCTGCTTTCATTTTTCTTTCTTCTTTTCACTTTCCTCTTTTCTTTTTTTCTCCATTCTCCCTTTTCTTTTTCTCTCTTCTTTTTCACCCCACCTCTCTTTTTTCTTTACCTTCTCCTTTCTATCCTCTTTTTCTTCTCTCTTTTCTTCTCTCTTTTCTTTTTCTCTCTTCTTTTTCACCCCTCTTTTCCTACCTCATTTCTTCCTCTATCTCTTTCCC
>NW_010168432.1:98286-105395 GCF_000695765.1 Mesitornis unicolor
AAGGAGAAAAGGGGATGAAAAAGCTTGTGGGTTGAGATAAAGACAGAGAGATTTCCTACCTGTTACCATAAGAGACAAAACACTTGATCTGTGGAGAATTTATTTATTGCAAATTACACTAGATCTGGGTAGAGGAAAAGAGATTTAAAAAAAAAAAGAAAGAAAAAGAAAAAAACAACTAACCACAAACCAACAAAACCAAATCAACAAACCTAACCGATCTCTGTCTGCAAGCTCAATTTACCTCCTTCACTCCCAATTCCTCCCTCACTGAGTGGTGCTAAGGGACGGGACGGTTACTGTCAGTCCATAACAGCTCCTCTCTGCCGCTGCTTCCTCCTCACACTGTGTCTGCTCCGGTGTGGGGCCTCTCCATGGACTTCAGTCCTTCAGAGAAATCTGCTCCAGTGTGGAAATATCCAACTGTTCCAGCGTGGGGTCCTCCACAGGCTGCAGAGGAATCTCTGGTCTGGTGCCTAGAGCACCTCCTCCCCTCCTTCTTCATGCTTGGTGATCACACTACTGTTTCACATACTCTTTTATAACTTCCTCTCCTGCCTAAGTGGTGATTTCACCCTTTCTTAAATATGTTATCACAGGACTACCACCATCTTGGTTTAGTGGGCATGGTGCTGCTTGGTTGAGAGTTGGACTTGACAATCTTAGAGGTCTCTTGTGGGTAGTTAGGGCCTGGCGGCCGGAAGAAATCGCGCTGTACGGAAAGCATAGGGCCCCTCTCCTAATAGCCAATAGCGTTTAATTTACGACGTAAGCAGGCGGATGTGATGTTGTAAACTCAGGCTATAAAACGCCGTGTCACCTATCAATAAACGCCATTTGCCATCCACCACATTGGTGTCTGTGAGCTGATGGCCCGCGCAGACCCAAAGGTGGGGTCGCTGAGCTGTTCCTGAACCAGGTCGCTACGCCTCTGAAGGCAACAGTCTCTTCCAGCCTTAATGATTCTGTGACTGTACCATGGCTGCTGGGCTCAGCCATGCCCTGCGGTGGGTCTGTTGGGGCCAGCTGGAACAGTTGTGTCCAGCATGGGGCAGCCCCAGCCTCTTCTCACAGAGGCCACCTCTGCAGCCCCCCACAGCCAGCACCTTGTCATATACATCTCTTATTTCTCTCTTTAATTCCCTCCTTTCTCTTTCTACCCTTTTATGTTCTCTCCATCTTCTCTCCCTCTGTTTCTTTCTTCCTCTTCTCCCTTTCTTATCCTTCTCTTTCTTGCTGTCCTCTCATTTTCTTCTCTTTCATTCTCTTGCCCCTCTCCATCCTACAATATCGTATTAAAAAATCATACTTCTTTTAAAGCAGAAGTATAAAATATTAATAAACCTTTTTATGAAACAGGAACAAAAGAAATCATTAATTTATTTTATTTTGTTCACTGGTATTCAAAACAAAGTACATCATATCTTATTCCTTCTCACTCCTCAAAAATCAGGGAATTCTCTACAGCTTTTTAAATTTGATTCTTCTCCCCAGCTTTCAATTACAGTATGACTTCTAACTGAAGGAATTTAGAATCTTGAAACTTAATGTTGACTTCTGGGATGATTATGCAAAAGTGTCATGTTTATTTTTAGCATCCAACACCTTGAAGGAAAAAGGAAGTTAGAACTTTCTATTTCTACATCTTCAGTTCACACTCAATTGACCAAAAAAAAGAAATACATTATATTTCGCATTGTATGCGAAAGGAGGATTGAATGAAAGGAAACATTCCTTCCCTTACAAAAGGTTTTTCTCAATATTGTTGTATTTGAAGAGTAATTCAGCACTTGAGAATGTTTTACTCAGCCACCAATACAGGCAGAAAAATCAAACTGATATAAAGAATTATGAAGCTAGGAGTAATCACAAATAAAAATTAGATCCGAAAGCAAATTACTGTCTTCTAGTAATATTTATTCCTACACAAATACTTCTGTAAGCAAGGTGATACTTTCACACTTTAAATTAAAATAAATGTAGCCACTACAAAAGGTTCAAAAGTATGTCCTTAAAATATTTTTGTTGAGAGCTCTTACCTGTAAGGAAAGTCTGAAAATATATAACAAGCAATCACAGTATATCCTGTACCTTTAAAAACATAGCAACATATGATTTATTGTATTGGTTCAAATTAAAATATTTGGGTGGATGTGAAATGTTGAAGTTATAGCTGTCATACATAAGGGAGTTTAACTTGGCAAAACAGCACAGCAAAAGGTTCTTTCCTTCCCTCAACGGACCAAGCATATACTTTTATTTTTATATTTTAACTTAATCCAGCTGTTGCTATTCGTACTATTAGTAGATCTCCTTATTCTTTTTTGACTTACAACAGCTCATTAAGTCTAGAACTGAGACACTTAAATTTCTATTTAACTTATAACTAAAAGTCAATCTAATTTCAAAATGTCACAGACAGTGTTTTAAAACCATAACAATAGTAAACATCAAATAATTTGGAAAAACAAAGCACTGATAACTAAAATAATGAGTTTAGACTGGCCATACTTGATAGGCATCATTCCATCTGAAAAGAAGCTTGATTCTGCTGAAGTCGTTAATGGAGTCACTTTGAATGTAGGGGCTGAGACACACACACAGAGCCAAAGAAACCTAACATGATGTGGCATCAGAAACAAAATTCAGAAGTTGGTTTCTGTTAGTCATCCCAATCACCGTGTCCAAATATTTTTAATAAAAAATTAAATTGTAAGTATAACATTAAATCAATTAACAGTACCAATCATGCAACGAGTTCCTGGATTGTAAGCCTGAGCACAAATAATCCTGTATCATTATTACTTTGGTTTATACAGTTCAGTAAATCATCTGACTGAAAGATATTTTCATGCAATTGTTTACATTAATATCCTTAAGCTACTTATACAAACAGAGAAATATTAATGGTTGGATTGGGTTTAGTGGTGTTGGTTTTGGATGGAGACAGACAGTTAAGAGTATATATACAGTTTGAAACTGCCTAATTTTTACTGGCCAAGGAAAGATTCCCTGTCCAAAAGCAAGCAGCTCTAAAAAACAGAAACAAAACAGAACAACTTCCTGCTTGTCATATATTCTTAAATATTTCTTCTCCAAAAGTTCCTTGCTGTCCTTTATAGGTTATAGGTTTTATCCTTTGTGATGACTGTAAGGGACACTTGTTATTTTTTTGACAAAACAACAACTCCACATGTGATAATGGCTACCTAAAGTATTTAGCAATTTATGAAACAAAAAATCCATGTGTACTAGCAACATAAGAAAAAGAAAGGAGGAAACAACAAGTAATGGGGGTCATTTGTAAGACAAAATAATGATTGTCTGGATCCCACGCTTATTTTATTTGAAATTTAAATATAGAAGCATGCAAATGAATCTCTTTTAGGGAAAAAAAAAAGATACAGAACAGTGTATCTTGATAGCTTCCTGAAAGCTGATAAACATGTCTTAAAGCTGAGGCTTTTTTTGGTCTCGATTCTATAAAAATATACTTTAAAATTCTAAATGCAATATGGCAGTGCATGACTATTAAGAGAACTAGTAAATTTTTCAGCTGCTGCAAAATGAAGACAAAAAGTAAGAGAAAATAGTTATTTTCATATTCTTTTCCCCTTCAGTTAAGCAATGGTTTAATTACAGGTAGACCGAAACACATACTCATATCTTTATAGAAACATAAAGACATCCACAGCAAACTGTTCCAGAAAATAAATTATTACTAGAAAATGATGCTTTCATAGAAAGCCTGACAATGTTTTCTTCTTTCACATTCAAGTAAAACACATTTAATTCAGCCTGCCAGAAATTGCTATGCTTCTGCTCTGTGAAAAATATGCTAATGAAGAAAATAAGGACTTGGCAATTTACTGAATACTAAGCGGAAAATCTGTGCTGAATTGCCTGTGTTGTAGTGTTCAGTTTAGGCCCTTTTTTTTTTTTTTAGTTTTCCCCAGTTGCTATGGAATACTAGAAATGGCATAAAAAAAGATTATGCCATCTTGTGAGATGTTGTGCATGTCCCTTAAGACAGAGTGTTTAGAAATAAAGACAAAAGTCAGCTGTGGGATAAATGAAATTCAAAGCAGTAATGAATAATAGGTTTAAATACTAACTTTTCAATACAAATAGAAATACAGCAAACAAAACAGAAATGCCAAAAAAATCCAGTCCCCACAAATAAGTCTCAATCAGCAGCTATCAAGTTGAAACCCAGAATAATTCATTTTACACCTGCAAGAAAAAGAAGCTTCTTTGGTTACTCGGATGTTGCAACAAAAGCTCATAAATCCGTTAAACCAGGCATGCCTTCAAGTTCCCAGACAGACTTCAATTTTCACTACAGGTTTTAAGTCTTCAACAGATTAAACTCTTTTCCTAGGAATATTTTACCAGAGTGTTGAATCAAAAGGTGACTCCTTCTAGCTAAAGTCTCCATATCATTCTGTGTTTGAAAGTTTGACATACATATGGCTGCTCCTGACAGACTTATGTGTTGAATTGCATTTGCCTAAATACTTCCTAAAGGAAACATAGGAGATTATTCTTGCCTTTTCTAAGCACAAGAGACCTGAACAAGGTTGCTGGCTACTCGGTAGCAGTTCTCACATTTTGGCCCTAACTAGCATACACTGATAATTAAACTCTCTTGCAGGTTTTGTTTCTGACTTTTATTTTAAAATACTATTTTATTACCTACGTACATAAAGTTAATATGTGATAGGATCTTAATCTGAGAACAACAACGGAAAGAGAACACATTCTGCCAAATCTCAGTTTCCCAAAAATCTTTTTGAAAGTTTTGGCTCTGGACAACAATGGACAACTGTTACTGGAAAGCTCTTCTATGTTCTTGCTCCTCTCAAAAAGATGCTGGCAAAGCAGGTTGGCAAAGACAGTAAAATCAAAGAACAAATCTACCTACCTACCTTCCACATAGCTATGTTTCAGTTTATAGAACTGCAGGCAGACTTAGCATTAACGAACAGGAGAACACTCTGTAGACTATAAAAGGTCTCATCTTCCCCATCATTTGAAAAAAGAAATCAGGCTTAAAGCACTACAGTGCGGGAAACCTACTATATTGACAGACACACATAAAAAACGCCAAGCACCAAAACAAACAAAAACCCCACCCCAAACAAACAAACTTAAAAGCTTGCACTGCTGGGAGGATCGATGAAAGATCTGGTGAAACTTTCCTACCATAAATTCTGCAAGTATCTGATTGTTTAGAACAAGTTTAGAGGTCTTGGATATCCCTATTTAATTTATTTTTCTGAAAAAGAAAGAGTCACAAACTAACGCAGAATTACCCATTGAAATACAGAGACATTAAAGAAAAAGGATCTGCACCATGCTTACTTAAATGTTGCTTAAAAAGAAGTTACACTTTCTAGGAGAAATGTGGGAAGACAGTTATCACACAATGTACACTTTAGGATAATGCCATGCACATGGTAACATCAATTTATAATACAGGAGGTTTTCTCATTTCATCAGCCTGAACTACAGTACTACTTTTCAGTCTCTTCCAATAGTGGTCTACAGAGAGACACAATCCAGGAAAAAGAAAATGTAACTTAAATTCTTACATTAAATATCAAAATATATTGATAAAGGAATTATTACTATGCAAAAAACCCCAACACTGAATTTATGGAGAAATATACACTATTCAGTCACAGCTGATGTCTATCTCCTCAAAATAACATATTCTTTAATAGCAAGAGTTGTCATTACTACACAAAATAATGTGTAAATCTTGTAAGATCATCAGCATCTGCAGTGCTCTCCATTATTTGTTATATTTAAGTTGTTGGATTTCCTCTAGTATTAAAAAAGGAATGTCTTTAATACAGTGTGAATGGCATATAGGAATCTTAATTTCAGCAAATGAGGCTGTGATAAAGAGGACTTGGGCATGCATTCAAAGATAAAATATTTTTGCAATATAGACCTTTAGAAGTTGAAACATGATTATCACAAAATGTAACAAACAGCATTCTTCCTATTACAGTTAAATAAAGTAACTTTTAAAATTTTCACACATCCACTGAATCATTATAACTTGAATAACTCATGATCATATGGATCACTCTCCCTTACCAGTAAAGCATCAAACAAACAAAAAAAGCTTTATACACTGCACTAGCATAACGTTCTTTGAGAAAATACAGGTTAGGTTTGCATGGGAGGAACAGAAACCTAAGTAACTGCACAAGTAAAGTAAAAATATTTTAATAGTGCCAAGGAAGCAACTTTGCCACAGGGACTTGATTCCTGTTTTTCCAATCTTTGCAGACACATTTTGCAGAGCTTCTAATAGATTTAAAGCTAACAACTTTATGGCAGTTCTTTTCAAAAATAATTTTAAATAAAACCCCATCAAGTAGCACTATTTCTTACTACTGCCATGAAAGAAGGAAAGGTGCTTACAATATGTTTTAGTACCCAGACACAGAGAACTACTGTACCAAATGGAAAGCTGAAGTACTGAACACTATATGAGCAAAAATCTATATGGAAAAGCAACAGTAACATAACAATCTTTAAAAACAAGAGAATGAACTAGTCTGAAATCTCAGTTCACCTGAGCATACAGGATCGGATTTCAATATAAAAACAATTAAGTGCAAAGTATAAAAGGGGAAGCCATATGAACTTTTCTACATTGTTGAAGATCCCAGACATGATAAAATTATGACATTGTATTTTTATTTCCTCATAATTGGTCCTGGAACCAAACTAAAGAATAAAGTTTGGTTGAACCCAAGCCAGAATGTGAAATCTGGGACTTCCAAATGGTATTACTTTAGAAAATTTCAGGCACATCGAATGGTCAAATGAGTGGAGTTTGCGTCCTCATACATGGGAAATGGAAAAGGATGAGAGAAGATTGGGGTAATCAGAGACCATGGGATTGGTGACGCAGTTTGAGAAAGAGGGAACATTCATGTAGCAGAAACTCTTGGGACAAGAGATCGGATGTACAGAGGAACTGGTAGATACTGTACCAGGAATGCTAACTTAATGGACAGGATCTTGGAAGTGGAGGAGCAGAGGATCAGGACATATTTATAATTTAATGAAATATAACAAGGGAAAGT
>NW_010168433.1:0-7500 GCF_000695765.1 Mesitornis unicolor
GGTGGTCTGTAATAGACACACACCACAACATAGGTTGCCTTGCTACCTATTCCTCTGAGTTTCACCCACAAGCACTCGGTCCTACCGTCACCCTCAAGCTCCAGCTCAAGGGTTTCAAAACATTCTCTAACATACAGAGCTACACCTCCGCCTCTCTTGCCTTTCCTATCCCTCCTGTCCCTATAGAACAGTCTATATCCACCCATAGTGGCACTCCAGTTATGTGAGTCATCCCACCATGTTTCAGTGAGCGCAATTAAATCGTAGTCCCCTTGTCTCACAATGGCCACTAGCTCCTCCTGCTTATTGCCCATACTTCGTGCATTGGTGTATATGCACTTCAGGTGGGCTGTTTTCCTCACTGCATTCTTTATGGGGATTTCGATTGTCAGGAGCCATGCTTGACAAATATCATTATTATTAGAAAATTATTTGCTTTCGGAATACACAGACATGCCGAAAAAGGTGTGCTGGAATTTGGATTTCTGTGTTATTTTCTGAGGAGAGCAGTAAAAAGTCTGTTTACAATCTTTTTAGGAAAACTGCACTAATATAGTATGGGATACACTGCTCACACAAACTATTCATGATTTTCCAGGTCATGTTTCTTTGATTAAGACAATATTAAAGCATTTTAGCTGCATATCTTGTTTCATTCTTTGAGATGCTGGATTAGAAAAAAAGAGAACCTTTAAATTCTTTCATTTTAACTTCCACAAAGAAGAATGAATGTTTTTTAATTTATGAAAATAAATACTGAGCAAACCTTGGCTGTAATAGTAGTACAGGAATCTTACCTGTGGAAATTTGAATCTTGCATCATGCCTGGCTGAAAATCTGCCTTTACTGAGTAACTTGACAGTTACAAGGAGATAAATTTTAAACTGCAATCTTTTTATATAATCAACTCATTATATTTTCAGGAAATCAGATTTTTTTTTCTCTGAACATTTTACTTTTATCACATTCTTAGTATATCTGATGCTACTGATTAGGGAAAAGAAAGATTTCAAATAATTTTAGCAACATACTCAATTGGCAATGAGAATTATGCTGTAATTCTAGTATTTACCACTACTTGCCATAGATTTTTTGAGGTCATAAATGATCGTCTTCTACCTTTGTGTGATACAGAAATTGAATGCTCTGACTGAGGAAACACTCGACAGTTTTTGAGAGTATTTCTTAAACCCGTTTTTGGATTTGAAGAAATCCAAGTAAGGGAAAAATTGGAAAGGAAAAATTTTGTAAGTCCAGATCTAAAGCTCTTAGCTCATTTGCAACTTTCTAGACTTCTGGTGCATCATGTCTAGAGAGAAACCAGAATGATTCACTGAACAAGCACTGGCTGAACTGGAAGTTTTGGAACTCGGACTGAACCTTGCAGTCTCCATGCCTTTAGCAAGAAATTCAGATACCCTGACAATTTCAGCAAGAATGATCATTTTCAGGACTGCCTGCCTGCGAGGAAAGAAAATGCTGAACTACCTCCCCACGAGAGAGCAAAAATCACCAGTTGTCCTGGAAAGGAGCCTAAAGCTCTGGATCCCTTACAGCTGGCAGCTCTGAGGAAGTCCATATGATGGATATGTGAGCATATCTGGAGATAGGGACAGCAGTGCTGATTGTGAAACTTCTGGGAGCTGAGTCTCAGATAAGTCTATGAACTGTGTGGTGTGGTTCACATAAGAAAGCATATCTAGAGGTAGGGAGAACAGTGCTGATTATGAAGGTTTTGGGAGCTTAGTCTCAGGTAAGTCTATGATGAAACTGGGTGGTGCAGTTGACAGGCTGGAGGGACGGGATGCCATACAGAGGGACCTTGACAGTCTTGAGAGGTGGCCCTGTGCAAACCTCATGCAGTTCAATAACGCCAAGCACAAGGTCCTGCACCTAGGTTGGAGCAATCTCAAGCACAAATCCAGGCTGGGTTGAGAATGGATTGAGAGCAGTGCAGAGGAGAAGGACTTGGAGATGTTGGTTGGTGAGAACCTCAACATGAGCTGGCAATGTGCACTTGCAGCCTAGAAAGCTAACCATATCCTGGGCTGCATCAAAAGAAGTGTGACCAGCAGGGCAAGGGAAGTGATTCTCCCCCTTTACTCTGCTCACATGAGATCCCACCTGGAGTATGGCATCCAGCTCTGGGGCTCCAGACGTAAGAAGGACATGGAGCTGTTGGAGTGAGACCAGAGGAAGGCAAGAAAAATCAGAGGGCTGGAGCACCTCTCCTGCAAAAGCAGTCTGAGAGAATTCTGATTGTTCAGCCTGGAGAAGAGGAGACTGGGGCAACATTATTGTGGCCTTTCAGTACCTGAAGGGGGGCCTACAGTAATGGCTTCAAACTGGAAGAGAGTAGATTTAGATATTAGGAAGAAATTATTTACTGTGAGGTTGGTGAGACACTGGCACAGGTTGCCCAGGGAAGCTGTGGATGCCCCCTCCTTGGAAGTGTTCAAAGCCAGGTTGGACAGGGCTTTTGGCAACCTGGTCTGGTGGGAGGTGTCCCTGCCCATGGCAGGTGGGTTGGTACCAGATGATCTTTAAGGTCCTTTCCAACTGAAAGCATTCTATGGTTCTGTGATTCTATGAAACTCATAGCCTTAAGTCTGTATACTTTAAAAACCTGAAGTCTCTTGCAGAGTATCATTCAAACTAACAGAAAAATAGATAAAGTCCTGAGGAAAACTTGCCCTCTATTGTTAGAAGTTACTGACCATATCCAAATACCTCAATGGTTTTCTGGAAAATTAACGCAACCTTAAAGGTTGTGCAGCTGTGGATCACATTCTGCCCTTCAGCTACAGCAGCGCAGAAGTCGCTCGTGCTCATCTGGCTGTCCAGATCCTCTTCACTGTTATTGCCTTACAGATTATGATCTTTGGTCTTTCATGGCCCACATTCTTTGTTCATAGGTACAGGACCTTGGAATTGGCATGTTCTTCTGATCAGTCAAACCTACCAAATGACACAGGCCAGAATATGTAACTGGTCTGTGTCCAACATAGTTTATAACTCCATTAATTTCTATGTTATCTGCATATTTCAGTAGCATATAACCTTAGAGAGTACTGGTGAAGATACTGAATATTATAGGGCTAAAACATATACCTGCAGGATTATATTAGAAAACCTCTTATTAAATATATACTTTTTAATTTTTACAATAGTTTCTATAAATAAAATAATTTTAATACAAAGTGTTTTCTAGAGAAATATTTGTTAACTCTTATAAATATGCTGTTCTCGTGAGGTGCTTATTATATTGTCTGAATTTTCAATAGGAGAAAGAAAATCATTTAGAAAGTATATGTGATATCCTAGCGTTGCTACCTTTATTGAGAAATTTTAAAATGTCATCAAAAAAGCAGTTTTGAATGTTTTTGATGACAGTTTCCATGATAAAGTGTTGACTGGTGTTAATTACATCATTGTCTTGCATCCCATATCAGCTTTTGTATGATGTTCTTAAGGGTCAACATCAGGAAGAAAACTTTGTGAGCCACTCTATCTTCTCATCCTCTTAGTAATGACTGATTTGAACAGTTACAAGTACAGCTTTTTCAGAACTTGTTTTCAGTTCTCCAGCATTTCCCAGGTGTTCCAGAATTGTTACATAGCACCAGTAATGTCTTGGAGAACTATTGGGCTATGTTAATTGTGAGGAGTAAATTCTGTCAGGGACTTTGATTTTAAAACAACAAATAACTGCTTTTTTTTCATTTTTAATTTTTTTTAAATGATTATTGATATTAGCTATTAAATAGTTCCAAATAATAATGATGATAATAACATTTTAAAAATATTTCTTTTCTTCCAAATATCTTTAAGTAATTTTTTGCTATTACCATGTTTCCTATTCAGTATTTGGTTTTCATTGATATTTTCAGTTCTCCTTATAGTTTATATTTACTGCTAAAATGCTTTATGTATGTATACGTGTATATGAATTATTTTGCAGTCCTCATAAGCTATAAGTTTTTTTACAGTTTTGGATTGTTGAGAGATATTACCGTTCTCTTTTTTTAAAAATTAGTGAATTCTAATGTGATTATAATAGTGAAGTATTTTTCAATGGTTTCTAATCATTTTATGTTAAAAGTTGTTCTACTCGGGTTGGCACATAATTATTTCCAGCTTTTATATACTGACACTTCTAAAGCACCTTGTGTTTGTGTGTGTGTGTGTTTGTTATTGGGATCAGATTCTGTACCTTAAGACATAATAACCCTTAACTGTCTGCACATAGGTGATCACACAGAGGTTTTTTCCAGTTTTACCCGGAAAAGCGAGATATAGTATAGAACTTCCTTCAGCTGGTTAAACAATTTCTTACATGATAAATTTATCAGATACAATTTTTAGAAACTTCAATACTCCTGTTGTTATGGCGTTCATCTGCTGCCCCACAGGAATCCTTCACTGCAACACAGTTTTCATTTTCTTTCAATTTTTTTCAAATGCTTAAGAAACTACTTGACCTGTTTTTCATCCTATTTGGCTGTCTACAACTTGCCTTCTAATAGAACAGACCTTCTCTTGTACCCCATGTTGTGATTTATTAGTTAGAGCACTGATCTATAACCAGGGTTTTGTTTCTCTAAATCTTCGATAACACTAATGTACATAATGGTGATGCAGAGTTCCACCTCTGCCCATCTTCCCTAAGTAAGGCATATCCAATAATGTGATTGTTTTTCTTGATGAATTACCAGGTTTAATTTCTACCAAGAGTTTTTTGTTTTTCCTTAGAATTAAGAACTTAGACCTTTCCATTTTAATTTCTAGAGCTTCTCTTTGCACTCAGCTTAAGAATTTCTTCTCTTGCTACTCCCAATGCCTTGCTCTTTGCTTTAATAAATAATCTTTTAGGTGTCTTCTCTTAGATGCCAGGCTAAAACCAACTCTAGCCAGTCTCAATGTCCACACATTCTCCTCTGGAAAGGTGACTCAGTATTCTGCAGAACTATAATGTAAAGATTGTGAATAAAGTGGGACTACCAAGGTGAACTCCTTGTGAGTCACTAAGGTCCACGTTTCCTTTTTCTGCATGTGAAAATGGTGAGGAACTTGGTGCTGTGTGAAGATTAATGGCCTTGGGAGCAGAATTCTGTTCCTATCCATGGAAATGCCAGTGGTGTGTCTGGGGACTGACGAGGTAGGCCAGCAGGTGATTGTCCTTTCACAGAACCAACGTACATCTCACGTAGAATTTCAGGAAGTTGCTTGCTCCCAGCATTCAACACTGAATACTTGCGGAAATGAAGGCTGAAGGTTTGACATTGCAAAGTCTTGAGTATCTATGAATGAGCATACAAAGTAAAAGCAAGATTCCATTAGCTAAACACAGGCACCTTACCCTCATTTGATGCATCATAGAGCATCCAAGACACATGGTATCATATATGACAGGGCATCTAGGTCACAGATAAAGGCAGGTTGATCTGTGCCTTTCTGGAGAAGCAGCAGACTGTGTAGGATACACAACAAAATTTAAAACATGCCTGCAGCTTTTAAAATCTTTTTTCACTTCTTTGACCTGCTTCTGGATCTGGATTGTGTGGATTCTGTAGGGGTTTTTCCAGCTTAGTGATTTCTCTTTGACTGTCAATGTAGTCCAGAAGTATACTCACAGCATTCTTGAAGTGCTTACTTTGGTTTGGAAAGACAGACAAATCTGCTTTGTAGTTTGCCCCTTCTGCATTTACACAGAGTATCGTAACAACTAGGGCAGCATTTCCAAGTTAAGTTCATAATAGTGCTTTCAGCAGAGTTTTCAGTGGTGACAAATGATGCTAGATAATGTCTTCAAAGTTCTTAAAAAACATACTATGCTGAAGATCAAGTAACTCCACTTTTGGTCTCCTGTCTAATCCTTACACATTGCAAGATTTACAGAATAGTACAATGTACTGTTTTCCCACTAGTAAAATGAAAACAACAGTATCATCATCTAGTGGGTAATTTTGATATTCAAGAGGTTCTGTTCTTTGATGTGGCAACTTGAAAAGCTTGAAATGCATATCAACTCTTAGGAGTTGAGAAGCCAGCCGGGACGTGAACCCAAGGTGTAGGATAGACACTGTGGATGGGTTAAAGATTGAAATTCAGTTTAGGTGCCTGTAGTAAGTATCTACAGGCATGCCAAGTGTCTCATACTATAGTCACTGCAGAGCTGAACAGTATGGACAAAGGTGCCTAGAGACTGATTCTGTCCAGCCTGAAGTAACACCTAGTAGCTGATCAGAGGAATTGTTCCTCAGGCTCTGGTGGCTGTGTTAACTAGGGGTAAGTTCACTTGCCTCAGCATAGGCAGCTGGTACAATTTCTGATGCCAGAGGTTATCTGAAACAGCGTTGGCAGATATAACAGAGGACCTACCTGTACCCTTCTGTACCTTTCTGGACTGGCAATTGAAGGCTTGATGGGATACCTTACAGTACCTCAGCACCATTGGGTGATGGTGATGGAAGCTTATGCTCCTAATGTATATGCACACAGCTATATGTAGATGTCTTAATTTAAAAATGAAACCCACTGAAAGTGATGCAAAGGTCTCCATCAGAAGACTGCACTGAAGCCACTTAGTAGAGGCTGATACTGCATTTTATTTCGTGATATCAGTTCATTTTAGAAGATCATCACTTTAGTATGGAATAAATCCCACTACCAGAAACTAGATGATGACTACCAAGAAGCAGGACTGCATCAGTAGCACAGAGCCTTGTGAGATTGGACCGTCCTTTCTACCAAATCCCTGTCACCCACAAATTTTGTTGTGCTGACTCTTTCCTTCTGATGCAATCACAAAATCATAGAATGCATTGGATTGGAAGGGACCTTTAAAGGTCATCTAGTTGAACCCCCATGCAGTGAGCAGGGACATCTTTAACTAGATCAGAAGGCTCAGAGCCCATCAAGCCTGACCTTGAATGTCTACAGGGATGAGGCCTCCACCACCTCTCTGGGCAACCTGTTCCAGTGTTTCACCACCCTTTTTTTGATGCAGCCCAGGATATGGCTGGCTTTCTGGGCTGCGAGCATACATTGTTGGCTCATGTCCAGCTTCTCATTCACCAGGATCCCCAAGTCCTTTTCCGCAGGTCTGTTCTCTTATCACATTATTCCCAAACCTGTATTGATAATGAGAATTGCCTTGCACTTGGCCTTGTTGAACCTCTTGAGGTTCACACAGGCCCACTTCTCCAGCTTTTCAAAGTCCCTCTGGATGACATCTCGTCACTCTGGTATGTCAGCTGCACCACTCAGTTTGGTATCATCTGCAGACTTACTGAGGGTGTCCTCAATCCTGCTGCCTTTAGCATTCATGAAGATATTAAACAGTACAGACCCTTGAGGGATACCACTTGTCACTGTCTTCCATCTAGACATTGAGCACTACTCTCTGGATGTGACCATCCAGCCAATTCCTTATTCACTGCACAGTCCACCCATCAAATCCATACCTCTCCAACTCATAGAGAAGGATGTTGTTGGGGA
>NW_010168433.1:12500-33224 GCF_000695765.1 Mesitornis unicolor
TCCACACAGGTGCCTTTTTTCTTATCAGTGAATGAAGCCTAGGGACAAGTCCAGGAAATACTTTTGAAATTAGAACTGGGTGATATGCCTGATATTAAAATGCTTTTTAATTACATTTAAATAATATAAACCATAGAATAATTATATTCAAATTTATTTCCTAATTTTTTGTCAGTCATAAAAGTGGTAACGTTTTTGTGGTTATTTGAAAGATTTAATTAAACTAGAACATTTGATTTAGGAGAGTTAGCCAAAATGATTCTTCTTAAATTCTTCTAAAATAATTCTTCTTAAATTCTTCTTAAATTCTTCTTAAATTGACTTGTGAATTTTAATTTCAAACCATGGTTTTCTTTCATCTGTTTTCTTCTTGTTAATACAAACCTCACCAGTAATTAATGAATGGCACCAAATCCTTATTTTCCCTTAGAAATTTCTTGAACAGTCAACAGTTAAATGACATGATTATAATGTCCTTCCTAGTTACAAAATTGTAACTATGTACATTTCTTTACACTTCACTGGATTTCTTGCAAATTTCAGAAACAAAAGTCTTGAAAGATACAATAAGAAATTCTTTAGCTTAAAAAAAAAATAATCTAAATTTTCTTCTGAATTACTCTTATTTTGATTGATGTGTCAGTGTTTGTGTAAAACCACCCTTTTGGGGGAGGGGAGACAGACTAGATGGGAGGTTTGGAAAGATTACGTGCAGTTTTGAGACAGGAATTCCATATTTTCCTGTCTTGACATGATTCTGGTATGTCAGTACATGAACAGACTGAGTCTTAGAGCTGTTAATTAAATGAAATTTTGGGCGGATGCACAAAAAATAAAAATTGGAAATACATCAAAAATTTCTTTTTTTCTACTGGCTAAAGAATTTGTGGGTTTTTTATGTTTTCTTGCTACCCTGATAGTCAATCCACTAATCAGAATATATTTAATCAATATATGTCTTCTTTGTTGAAGGTTTACAATGTACATATCAATTTTCTAAAAGAACAGTAATATTTTTGTCTAGTCCAACCAACACCAAGTAAATCTAAGTTTTTGAAAGAATCTGAAGGAATGTATCTTCCTTTTTTTCTGTTTTGGAATTTGGATAGGAAAGACCCTTAAACATTTCTTTCAAGGAAATCAGACTGTCTTAAAAATTTGATGTATTCAGGGAATTGCATATCTCAGCTGATGCCCAACTCAATTCCATTTAGGCATACAGAGCATTTTAATGAGGTTGAGACCTTTCCATTCACAATATCAGACCAGCTCATTATTAGGAATGAAATGCATTTGCTTCCACTAGATGTAGTCAGAGCTCTCCAGAATTCTATTTTTTCTATAACATCTTGAAGTCTCTGGAATTTTGGGGGATTTTATTCATTATAATTTTATGCTTGAAATACCAATGTGACAGTGAAAACCATGTTCAGAAACTACATTAAACTAGAACTGAAATAAACATCTTTTAAAATATACAGACAGATTCAGGGGATGAAATCTTATTCTGCTGATAAAATATCAGGTAGAAGTTAAAGGAGAGTTTTTTGTAGGTTTTTTTACCCCAGTTTTATTTTTAATTATGAAAGAGCTGCAATGTTAGGGTTAGACTGGGAAAGAAGCAGACCTTAAATGTCATTGATGTTTCCTTTGAGGTGTATCAACACACAAGACTGGTACTAGTTAGGGTGAGAGTAGTAATGGTAATAGCTTGTTGTATCATTTCCGTCTTTTTTGATTTTTTCATTGTGTCAAATCTTAGTTTGAAGTGAAACCTTGTGTGACTTAGTTGGTACTTTGCTCTCAGCTCGTAAGTGTGGTGTTTAATTTTAGCTTGCTAATTGGGCATGCTAATAGACAGCTAAGATGGACAGGCTGCTCTGCAGGGCACTTTAGGACAGGATGCTCTAAAATCTCTAAAATTAACTCAGTGAAAGTGCCTCTCTGCAGTGACTGCATAGAAAGTTCAGAAATATTAGCATCCCAGTTTGGGCACCGAAGGTAAGTGCCCCGAGTTAGGTGGTATGCCTGCCTTCTTCAAAGCCTTGCCTTTACCTCATCTCTTTTTTTTTTCTAATTTTAGTAATACCTTGAAACCTGAAACTATCAGGCACCACTAGCGCTGTCTATGTTGCACAGCACAAGGCAGTGTCTAGATGTTAGTGTTTACACAGATAGGACTTGAGTACCTGTTGTTTGTTTTTCCAGGCACCTGAGGCCAACTGAACAATTCATAGATCCTGCAGTTAAAGAAATGCGTGTATCTTTGTAGCATTAGATGCAAGAAAATAAAAAGACAAAGCTTGTGAAAAAATCTGAAAACAAAACCAAAACCAAAACATAAGCCATAGACACGTTCAAATAGTGGTGGAGACAAGAAAAGAATTCTAATTTTATGATTTAAAACCAGAACCTATCCCTGGACTGTGCTCCTGATACTGTTTATTTTATTCGCTTGGTAGCTCTTCATGTCCATTATGGATAGCAGTGTAATGATGAAGTGTACTCTTATACATTCAGAGCTGTGAATTAATTTTGAACAGTAAGCTTGGTCCAGTTCCTTGAATACTTTTAGCTGTGAACGATCCATCTGGGTACGTAGCAGTTACTCAGACCACACCAGGAGAGTGTTCTGGGAGCTGTGTTTTCAGGATATCTGTTGGCTAAACATCTGAAGAAGAACATAGATTTGAGTGTTCTTTTGTTGAACTTAGTAGGAACTTTGCCAGTTTCATTAATCAACTTGAGACAAGAGCATTCACATTATATGTATACAAATATAAATGTAAAAGTGAGTCCAATTTCTGGTTCTCCAAGTGCAAATCTCGTATTTACTGAAGAGTAACTGAGTGCAAACTGGCCTATGTTATTCACTGAGTAGATGTGAATGACAGCTTAAGAATTAATACAACCTACAATGTTGCTATGCATTTAGCATTGATTTAAAAATACATCATATACCCAATAGATGCCTATGGTTTTCCATGTAAATATATAGACACATCTTAAAAATCCTAAATAGATTCCACATGCAATGTCCTATTTTAAAAGCTTCTTAACATCATAGTTTTGGTTTTTTTTCTCAAGTAACAAAAGCAATTAGATTCTGTAATGGATTAATCACTTTCCAAATACCACATACTTCAGAATGAAGCACATTCTAACAAATAAGTGCCATAAAAAGAATCTTAAGCTCTTAGTGTGGCACTTTGTATATTAATTTAGGATTCTTTTAATGCATATATGTGTATATTTGAAAGCAGATAAAGCTATTATATAGAACTTAAAGCAAAACAATCTTAGCCTGAAGCAACGTGCATCAAATTGTAGGGAAGGATGGATTGTTAAGGCTTAATGATAAATCCTTCACATTTAAAATGGAAATACTGATAAAGCTCTTGCTATATCATGTATTTCAACTTGATTGCTGAACATAAGAATTCAGATGAAATAAACCAACTTAAACATTTCATCTACCAAGGAATTTTGCATGCCGTTTCTTCAGCTCATATTGCATTTCTAAGGGATTTTTTTTCATTAGTCACTGATACAATGTCTTACAAAAAGAAGTGAGTGTCAAAAATGAAGATGGATCATAAAATAAGGTTCGGATCTACAGTGTATGAATTGGCCCTAACCTTAAAAAATATATTGCATATTAATTTGCCACCAAATTGCTTGATATGAACCAGTTCTTTGTTGCTTCACTAAGCTGTCTTTGTTTGTTCCTGTTACATTATACAAATAGAATTATTTTGACCATCTTTTAGTTTTTAAACATGAGATTTGTCACTTGATACAACAGATTTATTTGAATTTATAAATACCTTAAGAGTTTAGCATTGCTCTTTTGATTAGGAAGAGCCTCACATACCCTTGCCTTAGCATTAAATACTGTAGTTTATTCGTCTGTATTTTAGAGCAGAGTGAGTGAAATAATTCAGGCTCCTAAACTTTGAAATTAAAAGACTCAAATGTCTCTCTCTTAATAGAAAATTATTGAATCTCTGTGGCTTGTTGTGCCATATTTCTTATTCAAATTTTTTCATTTCATATACCTTTTCACCCACCAGTTTGATTGCCATGGCTGCAGCCGTGGGTGAATAATTGCCTGTCTTCACAGGAGCATGTTCTGGAGCTAAAATCAAGTGCTTGCTTCCTGATGTATGCCTCATTTGGATTCTGCCGACAGCCTAGGGGCTGTATTATTCATGCCTTGACAGATAGCACTCACTAAAAGCATTGGAACAGAGCCAGGTACTGGCAGAGAGCATTGCAACTTGCAACTGAGAGGAGCATCTATAATACAAAAAAGAGAAATCCTCATACCTCCCTTTTACTGGTCTCACTTTAATGGAGAATTCATTTGCATCAAAATAAAATACCCTAAAAATAAATACATTTTTTTCTAAACCACGCTTGAAAGTTTAACACAATTTTCCACATTTAATTGCAAAGTTGATTTTAATTAGTAAGGCCCTGCATGTGAAAAATGAAGATTCACTTGGGTGAGTGTAACACATTGCAGTGTCTGCTGAATGCTCTAATTAATGTATGGCTGCTGTACAACAGGGTGCACTGTGGGATATTTATGAAAAATTCTGTGCACGCAGCCAGTCTATCTGTATTTTAGTTCTTGAATCCACAAGGATAAATAACTTTTCCCCCCTTTATTCTTTATGAGACGTCATTGTGCATGCCATCACTCCATCCATAAACTTTATGGCATGCCTGTCCTTTTTACTGTTTGTCAATGATATTATAAATCAGAAGCCAGGACATACATATTTTAACATTAATTTGATAGTAGAGCACGGTTGCATGCTGTGCAGAACCCAAGGTCCACTGATGCATTTGTGTTACTGCCTAACACAGCACAGTGAGGTCCTTATTGTTGCTTGCTTTTATGATACGGTGAAAAATCCCACTGAATACTGGAAATATAGACAAATGTATATTCATTTCTCTCTAAGCTGATAGTCAACCTTTATTATAGTGCTAAATAATGATAAAATGATTCACTGGATATTTACCTGAGGAATAATTGTACTCTGACACTGCTTATACAGTGTAATTCTACTTCTTTTAATGGTGTATTTGCTAAAGATTTTGGTAAGTTGTGGTAAATACCAAGTATAATATTATCAGGTATTTCATATAAAGTAATCCACCATTCATGTTTGTAAAAGATGCTGATAAATGAAGCTACACTGCTTTGTTAAATCCAGCTAAAGAGAAATAAATAAGTAAATAAATAAATAAAATAAGTGAAAGAGCATGGGGATTTTCAAACAGAACACTGCAAACAATAAATAAATGTGCTGACAGAGAATCTATAATGTATTAGAGGTCTGTATTGGCTGCTGTCTGGATTCAGCAATATATCCTTTGTCTGATTGTTGATTAATGATTAGAAAGGTGCAAAGTTGGGTCTGAGACGTCAACCAAACACCCACCGGCAATTGGCGTGTGGTTCTGCATGCTAGTGGCCATTGTCTAGAGGTGACTGCGCAAAGAAACCGCAGCTCAATTCCTCGTACCACCATCTAGACTGGGCACAGCAATCACAGTGGCAGCAAGCTGCAGGATCTGCATGTGCCAGCAGTACCAGCCTAATAAAGAGGAGGAGGGAAATACATCAGAGGCAAGAACATGGAGAGTGCTGACCCAACTGTGGAGCACCAGCAAACAACAGATTTGGGGTGTGCTTTCTGCAGTGGATCCCCAGGCTTGTATGTTGCTGAAATGATATGCTCATTTTTTTTTTTTCAAATGGCAGGTCCTGGGCATATTTCTCATGTAGCAGTCCACTTAAAGCCACAGTGTTTTCTGTGGAAGGATCTGTCTAGAGATGTTGCCATCAGCCACGAAATGAATGAAGACCATGCAGAAAGTATGGGAAAGAAAATTGAAAAGAAAAAAAAAAAAAAAAAGAGCAGAACATCCAGTAATAGTGGGGAGATAATTTCCCCAACAAGATCCTGCAAGAAACTGTATACATTTTTCCTTTGCCTATGGGAAATTTATTTGGTTGGCCTGGTAGCTTTGCTTAGAACACCGTGCTCTCTTAGGAGAGAAATAAATTGTTTGAGGTTGAATAATTTGTGCTTTTCATAATGGAAAAGAGGATCTACAGAGTCGATTCACACATGATAGGCAAGACATTTCATCTCCCTATGCCTCTTTTTCCCCACTTGTAAACAGAAAGAGAATTTCAGGCATCTTAGGATGGAAAGACAGAAGCATATATAAGGGATCATTAGAAACACAGGTCCCAAAACTCTGTCTCTGATATTTATCCGGTATGTATATAAAAATCTGTTAAATAACTGTTGATGTCAGAGGATGTCTACCCTTAAATTTCAGTGCTTTTTGGATCAAAGCATTTTTCTGGTGAGCAGAGCAAAATTAACTGATCAGTAATGATAAGGCACTTTTACATTTAGAGTCAACTCTAGTTTCCCTATTTCATATTTTGGGAATTATTTCTAAACATTTCTGTAAAAATGTTGATTCTGAGATTTAAGAAGCTGGGAGCATTTGAGAGATTTGTTTATTAATGTCTATTTTAGTGATACAGTCATGATTATTAGCCTTACACTTAACCAGAAAAGCCATAAGAAACATTGTGCACTGGGTTTAGGGTACTACGGAGCTGCCTGCATCCTCCTACCAGCAGTTCCGAGCAGCAGCACAGCTACTGTGTGTGCAGTTGAGAAATGGCCTGTGGATTGGAGCATCCCAAGTCAGGGCTTTGGAGACAGGATAATTCACTGTTGAATACTGGCAGCTGGGTAGACAGGGAACCCCATCTAATTCCTTGCTTCAGTGTCCACACCAACACAAATAACACAGATTACTCTGAAAAAGTTTTATCCATAGGTGGCACTCATGCTATGAGACAGTAGCGTTGCCCTACACCTTATTTTTCACCTTAGTGAGAACAATCTGAGCTCTGCTACAATCATCAAAAGAGGCAGGGAAAATCATTTAAGTAAAAAAATAAATAAAGTTATAGTTATCTTTTTCTTTCACATTTTCATATTTTATGAGATCAGGCACCCTAAGTATTACCTGGGCTAGCAAAAGAATATGAAGAAAAACAAGAGACCAACTCAAATATGAAGGAACCAGAAACCAAGGTCCATCTAGCTGCTGCAAGTTCTAAATCACTAGACTAGCAGAAAAATCTGCATAGATGTGTGTGTAGAAATGGGAGAGAAATGAGGCACAAAAAAGTAAAGAAGTGAGAAAACAAAAAAAACAAGGTTGTGGGGAAAAAAGAGAGAAAAAAGAATAGTTCGGTGATTGGGTTTTTTTCCTAAAAATATACTGTGGTGTGTCTTTAAAGACTTACACTGAAGTTTTTCAGTAAGTTGAGACAGCCCTTTCAAAGACATCACTTCTTATTAGTGGATGATATGAAGTACTGCTTCTAGTGGTGTCAGCTCAGGACATGGAAAGGAAAGGTACTCCCGAGCCATCTTTGATGACAATAATAACTCTAAATAAATATATCCGCAGCACAGAATCAAATGCCCAGAGGATATACAGCTCCTGGAACACTGTACAGCTTAGGATATTGTAAATGGTGATAACTTCAACCAGATGAGTGGATCTACCGAGTCAGTGTCCTGGCTACTCACCTGAATCACCTTCCTAAGAAAGGCTTGAAGCTTAGTGATTTCATGAAAAGGGATTGCAGGACCTCATGTCCTTTCATTGTTTGCAAGAACCAGCAGTGCCACACTGTAAGTACTCATGGAAGAGAAGGGGTATCATGCCTAAGAGAAAATACTCCTGTGATTGAAGTTAGGCTTATGTCTTAAATCTGTGATTTATGATAAAATTTGTAATACTATAAACCTGAATAAGACAGGACAGGACGTGATTGGCTTTAAATGCCAATACCAATGCCATCTAAAACAGCTTTTTAAAGTTCAGTTTCTTAGGGCTGGGACAGACTTCTCTGTCATCATTTTTTTGTATTTAAAGCAATGAGCAGACCACTAAATTGGATGAACAAGTATTAAATGAATGCTTTCTGCCCAACCAGTACTCATGAAAGAAATTCACCAATTATATGCACCATCTACTGTTTTTCACTCTCGTATCTCCAGGAGGAATTCTTGCCTATACTTTGTGAATGGGGAATAAGTGATCAGAATAAAGTCTAGATCTAAAAACTGACATGCATATTATTTCTGCTTTAAGTCACCCAGTCCAAAGTGTGGAGCCTCATCATCCCCTCCTTTATTTTGTGTCTAACTCTGAAGTCAAAATAGAACCGTACTTTTAAGCTTGTCTAAATTTCTATTCTTCTACCAGGAAACATTTGTTAAGGCACCTTGATACCTATGTCATACTAAGTACGTAGCATACTTAGTACGTCTCTAATCTCTTACCTGCTTGTTTCACTTTAGCAAGTGTTTTTAAAGTCTTACAATTTGTGATCAATATGAACATGGCACGCACCCACTATGTTATCTTTGTCAATAGGAGTTAGGACACATTTCTTCCATCTTCTGAGAACTTATATTGACTATGAAGAAGTTAAGATGTCAGGGTGCCTGTATTCTCTTTCCTTGATCTGTTCTTATTTTGTGGACAATAATATATCCAAAAGGAAGAAGGAAGGATATAGTTTTGTAGCTTTGAGCAGTTACTTGGAGAGAGAAGAACCCTATTTCTAGTCCCAGCATTAGCACTTTTTGTATAAAACAGGCACTTATGTTAGAGAGGAATGGAATGGGTCTTTCACCAGTAGCAAAGAACTTGTAAATATTTTCTTCTGCATGAAGTATTAGATAGCGGGGCACTCTCAACCCAGAGTACTGTAAAAATCTCATGAGCAAGTGGTCCTCTGAGCAGTGTAAAATGAAGCTTCAGTTACTCCTGGCAAAAGAGGATATTACATGCAGATTTCTCACATGTCTCTGTATGTTCTGGATTAGATAATGGCTAAGGTTGGAATCATGATTCCTCCTCTGACCATCTCCTAGTCAAAAGACTGAGTTCATCTCTGTTTCTGTGAGAAAAAAGAAGACTTAAGGTGATTAATTCTAGGAGCAGAAACCCCCCACTATAGAAAATATCTTCCTCCAGTCCAAATTACAGCATCTAAATTCTGCTGTGTGTTATGTGCCTATGTGTACCTAGGTATTAGAATAGGAGCAGACATACCTCACTTGGATGTTAGAATTTCACTGTGCAGCTCTGCATAGAAACTGAGAGCTGTAATGCATTTGCTCCCTTGGTAAACTAGCAGTTTGTGACTCTCTGCTACCACACAGGAAATTTGCGTCACAGCCAGAAGTTGAGTCATGCGTCTGATTTCTACGCCGGTGCATAATAGCTCTAGACCATCCTTCTTATATTAAAGATTTATTTATACAAAGATTGGAAAATAATTTATTGTTACAGAGTATTTTCAGGAACAGTAAGAATAATGTGCTAGGATTATTGATACACTGTTTAATGTAGATCTTGCTTAGGCATGGTTTCTTCTAGGATGATCAATGAGGATTAGCGGTTTGTTGGTTCTTAGTAACCATAAGGACTACTTCAGGAGAAGGGGAAAAGCAAACAGTCATCTCAAAGAGGATGATATGTCATATATCATGACATATGATGAATATTCTCTGTCGTAGTTTTGCAGATACTTGCATGTCACTAGTCACCAAACAAAAAAACTGCTTTTGAAACCTGTTTCTCAGAGAAGTCTCTGGATATCCCATACTTTGTGAAAAGAAGTAGAAGATACAAAGTCCCAGCTAGATGGATGGCTGCTCTGCAGCCGATTTGCTACGGGAACTGTATTTTATGCTCATAAAGCTTTTTCAACCATGAATTTAAAAACATTTCATAAATGTTAACACAGTAAGCTCAGTGCATTTTGTGATGTTAAGTATTCAGTTTCAAATGACACCAAAGGTCATATTGCTTGTGATGCTGCAATACATTCACAATAGCACATTGACTCACAGGACTGGCCATAGCAACTTTTTACCAGTGCATGTTTGTAGTGCAATAGTACTATAAAAGGTGTTTATCTGTCTGAAAATGTAGGAAGAATTCTGACAGAATGTAATTGCTTGAATTTGTTTGAGCAGGGCTTTGGAATTACCATTTCTAGTTTTTAAAACACAGATGCCTAGCTCTTCTTTTTAATTCCATGTGACATAGGGTATTGCTAGCCCTACAGTGTTCTGTCTCTTCCAAAATGGTGAGCTAAGAATTTGTTTCAGTGCTACTGGTGAGGAAAGTGTACACTGTCTGAGTCACCGCACTGTCTCTGCAGCACCTTGGTGTTCCTTGGAAATACTGACATACTCAGAACTGACGTGGCCTGGCTTTGCTTAGCTTGTGAGACCTAAAGAGATCACAGAGAAAGACGGACTCAGAAACTGAGTCAGAGTTATAAAACTAATTTCATTTTAGAAAGAAAGCAAATAAATTCTGACTACGGTGTTAACTTCATATCTTTGCAGTCAAGCTTGCTGCTTCCAGTTATGTTATTAAAAGGATGTAGGAGGAAGGACTGAACAGTTAAAATGGCATTGACTAAAAGTGGAACCACTTATTTAAAATGTCAGCACTTAAGCAAAACTATAAAACAGAGAAAACATTTAGCTTTTTCTATCTACTATAATTTTGATTGTTCATTGAAAATTATAGCAGTCAGATTTAGAAATCACAGTCTAGTGGACACATCAGGTAAAATCACAGCAGAACTGCCATGGTTAGTTTAGATTTGGTAGTAACATTTTTTTTTTTACTTTTATCTATGCTATGTATTAAAATGATCCCTTCTGTAAGCAGGTATAGCATTTCATTCTTCTTACACCAGGGCAGTTTGTAATTATGTTGCTCTAAAAGTTTTAAAAAAAACCCAAACAAACAAAACCCCTAAAAAACCAAATACATACAAAAAAAACCCAACTCCCCAGGAAGATGAAAATTTCTTGGCTGGTCTGAAAAACAGAGATGATACCAAACATCTACTTTTTAAGCCATAACAAAGTTTAGAATCATCTAGGGAAGAGTTAGGAAAGATTTACCTATTGGTTACATTACAACATAACTGCATGATATCAGATGATTTGAAGGGACATCATACCTATGCGTCTTATCATCCCTACTTTCAAAACCCTGTAGGTATTATGGACACTAAAATGTCTTCTGTTATCTGGCCCACCTTCTGTTTAGTACATTAACCTGTTAATTAGAGAATGAGAGAAGAAAAATTTCTGCCATTGAATTTCTGCATCTATGATTTTCACAAAAAGCATTTCGTTACATAAACCAAAACCACAAGCTTTAGATCACAACTAGAGCTTAAGTACTGAATTCCAAGAGAAGAATCCACGAAGGTCCCAAGTCTGTCGTCAATCCAACTTTTACTAGAAGTACCTATTCGCATATGCCCCAAGGTGCTGACAGCTGAGCTGAGCTGTGCTGCTCAGTGCTTTCTACATGCCATAACGTTTGATATTTGCAGACCACAAGTACTTACACCAGCATCCTCTGATCCAGTAGACACAGCAGGCATGTGCTGCTCACACTAACATGCAGGGACAGTACTGATTTCTGTAGAATAGCAGTCACATCCCCTTTCACTGAAAAAAATTGTGATAGTCGTATACCCTGGACCAGCAATGAGAATGCTACCTCGGGAAGCAACAGACTGCTTCAGATTCTCCATCAGCCTGATTGAGCCCAAGCATATTGTTAATTCCCAGACTAGAGCCATACCAAAATGATGGCAGGTGAAGGATGACTACGATGAGGCTGCCTTCTGTCCTGGCTTTTGAAGCCAAGGCCTGTAGACAGAAAGGAGCAGGCTTTTTCTACAGAGAACAGAGAAGGAGTGAGAAAAGCTAGTTTGATGACTTAAAGATTCCTCTAGAGGGGCCAGTTTTGGGGCCATAACAGGTTGATTGAGTTCCAGACAAAAAGGGAAATGTTTTCTGACAGTCGTTTCAACCCAAGCTGTTACAAAAAAAAGACAGGAACAGTACCAAGCTGCCTGTATGAAAACAGAAAGACATAAAGTACTGCAGGCATGATTTTGTACCTGCATTGGAAAGTGTCTTTTTGGATTATGAGTCATATTTTCAAGATGATGCCTAAGTCAAAGTTGCAAGTAGTTGCAGACGTCAACAAGAAAGAGAGAGGTGATCTTGGAAACATTCTTTTTATGGTTCTTCATATTTCTTAAAGTAGATTAACACAGTCAACATGCTTGCTATAGTGACTCCCATGCTTATATACCTATATATTACCATTGGGGAATTTATTCGCTAAGGAACTTAGTCATCTAAGCTTAAGTACTTTTAAGTTAAGTGTGATGACATTTAATGTTAACTATTCCCATTATAGATCTGTGCCCCAAATATATAGGGACCATTTTTAAAAGTGACTAACATATTGCTAACTGACTTTCAATGAGACATAACTGTTAAGCACTGAGTGCCTCAAACTATTCAAAAAATTGAAAGTAGTCTTTGAAGTGGCATACACTTTCTAAAAAGTTGCTTTTAATCTTTTAAAACTGAAGAATCTGTTCCTTTTCTTGCCATCTTCCTGTTACACGCTTGTACTTCCAGCCATTTCCCGATTTTACCCTTTGGTCCTTGGATGAATGATGGTCCAGACCATCATTCTGGACCTTTCTCTATTCAGTCATTGAACCTTGCTACCTTTCCTGTCTACGCATCTTTAAAACGGATCAGCTGAACTTCGGAGAGAGATAACTGCCACATTTCCCTGTGAAATCTAGCCATAAGAGGTATATTTGCAGCAGATTTTCAATGGAAACCACCATTTCCACCCACAACCCAGCTGCCACATTTAAATCATGCTGTGTGGGGCTTCCACTCCCTTGGGAGGCTATATTCATTTTCCTTCAGAGACTTCTACAGTCTAATAGAACTCACTGTCAGCTATAAAAAGTAACACTATATACTGTAGTATTTTTTTTTTAATTGTGACATGAGTCAAGTTAGAGCCTCACTATTCTGGACTATAATGTGATGGAAATCAGTTAGATTATTTTTTTTTTTACTTGAACAGGCATCCTTCCTTTCATCAGATATATCAAAAAAAGGCCAGATTAAGGCAAAGTCACTTAGGCTCATATCTAGACATCTGGCTTTTGGAGTCATGTGATTAAGTCAGTAGGTAAGCTTTCATTTTTAGACCAGAGTATTTCTAATTCTTCTAATCATGAAAAAAAGTGAAAAAAATAGAACTGAACATAAGAGATACAGTTTTGTCCTTTGAGTCCTCCAACATCTTGAACCAATTTCTTTACAATAGGTGAGCTGGTATCTTACTGGAAATACCACCTGCAAGAGGCCCTGATATTACAACAAAGCAGCTTCTACCTGTTACAGAAGGAGACCAGTTTGGTAGATTAGGTAGGGAGTGTGCAGCAGCATTTTCTCAGAGGGGAAAATAATAATCCACAATACCTGCCTTGTACTTGCATGGAATGGAAAAACATATGCAATAGTATTTGTGTCTCTTGGAGGGTGTGCCCCGTTACTGCCACACTGAGCAAAAGTTAGGGCAGAAAAATCGTGTGAATCTAGAACCCCCAATTGCTCTAATACATCTCTGATAGGAACCACTAATAGGTACTCTAATGACTGTCGGAAATTACATACTACTAAAATAGCTATGTCTATCTAGAGCAAAGAACATAAAGTCTTGGTTTTAAGTTTGTGCTTGTAGCTTTATATGCAGTAGTAAACTGACAGGCACAACAGCTAGGGTCAAAATTTTGTCCTAGAAATTAGACTCAAGGAGGTATAATGATAAAAGTGTTTTAGAAATCCTCTTTATGTTAAACAGAGTTTTTTTGGTAACATTTTTGATGTAGAGCCCACTGAGAAAGAAAGCACCCTTAAAGATTAATATGGAGGATAAACTTTCAATTCCTTCATAATAATGTTTGCTAAATGCATATTAATAATTGTTATCATTTTTACCAAGAGACTAATTCTAGCTGCAGCTGTGTAATGCAATAAAACAGAGAGTGCTGTCATTTTTATTCTTGTTTTAGAATAATCATGTTTTCTCTGTGTTAGGGAAAGGCACAATCTTTTTGCCTGGTTTGTTGTGTTTTTTTTCAAAATAGGAAGATTTAAACATCTCAATCCTCAAACAACCAGAATTTAGAATATTTCACACTTGAATGACTCCTAACTAACCGTGCAAGACAAAGAATGGTATCCTGTAGCTTATGCTGGAGGTGAGAATCCAGTACACAAACACTGGAGTGCTTGCAGCTTGTATCACTTTTTTCAGCAATTTCAGATGTTTACTGATGACAGTCCTGTGTTGGAGAGCTGCTTCACAGTATTATTCCTTTCTGTTGGTTGTATTCTGTAGCTATTTGCTTTTTGGATCAAGTAAGATACTTATTGCTATAGTTACAGGAAGATTGGTATATTGTATTTCTTAATTCTGTGCCATTTATCTTTCTTACTTAAAATTGTGAGCCAGTGCTATTGCGTATCTATGTAGAGATGATGGAAAGAGTATTCATGGTAGGAATCAGTAGCTGATAGTCTGTTTATAGTAGCCCTACATTAGAGATGCGATAAAATGACAGTATACTCTATTACTGAATACTTAAGTACATGATAGAATGATAGTTTGACCTCATATGTTGTAGTTAAATATGATCTGTCTAGTCTGTGTCTAAGGGTGTGGATTCTACTAATACATATCTAGCTGCCTTGTTAAATGACTGACAGTATAACTACTTTAATCACCTTTGATTTCCAGCAGTTTATTTCCCTTGATTTTTGAATGCTTGAACTTAGAATGCTGAATTGCTTAAAAGCAATTACGTTTAAAATGTTGGAATAGAAGAGGTTTATATCCTGTTCAAGACTCAAACTTTGTGACTATGCAAAGATCTTTTATAGCTGATAGATGTACACTTGTAGCATATTCTAACCCTTTCAAATTGCTGCATGATTGATTATGAACTCTTCTCATTTTATGATATCATGTTATGATGAAAAAAAAAAAATTAGAAGCTGCCCTGCCCTCTACCTGTAAACAGAGTTGTAACCACTGAGGCTGAAAACACAGGATACACACAAATCTGGACATCTTGGCAGTTCTAGATACTGCTGTTGTGGTTTAGGCCCAGTGCATAACAGAGCACCACGATGCCTCCAAAAAGGGCTAGTCAAAATAAGGACTGGGAGGGCTTCTCACCACTTAAACAGGTCACAGGCAAAAGACAGACTCATCATAAGGAATAAAAAACAAAACAATTTTGTTACCAACATCAGAGTAGAACAATGGGAGATACAGCCAGATCTTAAAAATCAAAACACCTTCCCTCCACCCCTCGCTTCTTCCCGGGCTCAGCTTTTGTTCCCAGTTTCTTCACCTTCCCCCTCCCCTTTTGCCTTGAGGCGCAGGGGGATGGGAGTGGGGGGTTGCAGTTGGTTTTCCTGCCATGTGCTTCTCAGAAGTAGGAAAAATCTCAGCCCAGTGTCTCTCTCTCTGCTTCCACGTGGCCCCTTTTCCATAGGGGAAAAAGTCCTCAAAAGTCCAATATGGTTCTGCCCACACCTGCAGTTTCCCTCACACATGAAACTGCTTCAGCCCAAGTCCACAAAACTCCAATCTGGGTCTGCCCATGGTCACAGTTCCCTCACACACAACCAGTCAACCCGGCTCTCGCCATGGGTTGCAAAGGGGAAACCTGGGTTCTGCGTCCTCCTCCTCCTCCCTCTCCTCTCTTTCCTTCAAACCGACCTTGGTGTTCTTCAAAGTTGTTCTCCTTGGGCCCCACTCCTTTCTCCGCTGCAGGTCTCCTCCGATGGTTATGGAGATCCCAGCTCTCTCTCTCGTTTTTTTTCGGGATGAGATGCAGCGAGGCTTAAGCTGAAGTTGCGGTTGGGGCTGGCCAAGCCCAGCTGGGCAAGGCCGAGGCTGTGCCACCCACACCTGGAGCCGTGCTGCTCAGGGCCGGTGCCAGAAAGAGAGCGAGGATGCCCTGCACCCCCCTTAAATACATGAATTCACAGGGACGCTGATTGGCTTGGCCCTGGTCAGAGGTGGGTCTGACAAAGGAAACGGGGGAGCTTTTCAGGTAGCTTCTTAAAGGGCCATCTCCATAGCCCTTCCCCCATTACCAAAGACACAACCAAAAACCCCTCGCAGAAAACGCAATACAACTGCTTTGATTTAGCTCAATGCAGTTAACCGCATTCCTCTCTGTATGTAGAAAAATAGAGAGTTTTCTTTCCCAGTTTTTTTCTTCCAGTTTAGATTTCTGAAATATATGTGGACTTCAGAATTCTGAGTTAGTGCAGACGTGGTCACTGGCTTTGCATGTTCCCATTTTTACATGTCTGGGTTACATCTAAATCAAAATCAAAATGTGCAGAATCAATGGCCACTTAGCAAATCTTGACTATATGCATTTCATCTAATGAATCAATATGAGTCATTAAACCTGTGCTCCTTACACTATCCTAGTTTCTTTGATTAATCCCTGTACTCAGGGGTCCAGCAATGAGACATAAACAATTGTGTCTTCCAGCTCTTGAACACATGGTTAGGTTGGGTATTTGCCATCCTAAGGTTAGAGTGCATTTGTCTGACATTGGATCATTCAGGTAGTCTTGAAGAGATAACTAAGAGACAGGAAAGAGAATTATTGATGTTAAGTGATACAGCAGCTGTGAAAATGAAAGAAGCAGGGGTTTGGTTTTCTCTTTATCAGAGTATTTTGGTGCATGATTTTAAAATCTGCTAACTACTCTAACTGTTGAGGATGGACATACAATAGAAAAAAAAGAGAAAAAGGCTTGGATTTCTCTCACTTTTATCAGATTCCTAAGCAGCAGAAATATAAGTTAATCACCATTAATTCCCTTTATTGTCAGTCAAGAGGTAGGCAAAAATGTGTAAGAAAGGTGGGATGAATTGCCTCTGAGGACATTCCAGTTTCTCCGCATTGACTTACGAAGGGAGCTTAGCATGACATGTATAGGCTTAGTTTTTAGAAGCCTAGGGGTAGGTAAGAGATGAACCCCATCCATGGCATCGTAAGTCATGGGGCAATCAGATATATTGATTTATTTATATAAATACTTTTGAATAGTCTACAACTGCAGGGCAAGTACTGTGCTAACCTGTGCTGCCACATAAGTTTTTAGTCTCATGATTTGCTACATTTAGTTTTTACATCTCGCTTCAAATGAGCTCTCTAGAGCTGGGATTTTTCCTGTGTATTTGTACAACACCTAGAAATACTTTATTGTGCCTCATTTTTCTTCACTGAACAGCTATGGAATTCAACCAATTACATAAATTTCTTAGTTAAATGAGTTAATTATTGCAAAACTGAAAGTTTCCTTTCAGTTGTTGTGTCCCAAGAGCAGAGACCTTGGTGATGGATGAAATTATCTTAGCAACCCAAGGGCGGATTAGCCAGTAAGGTTGCCACTCTTCATCACAGACTTCAGCTATACTGGTTTGGAGGTGCAGTGAATTAAAGAAGGGGAAGTGCTTCACATTGGGGATATATAGGATCCAGTGAAGTAGAAGACCCTCACTTTGACTTAGGTTACTGTGACTGTATTGATTACATCAAAGTAGTGTGCACCATTTTGTTTAAAAATACTTTTTTAAATATATGAATTTCTAAAAAAAATATAAGTTTTTAGCTTCATCAATTGCTTTCTGCACATCATTCTCTTTTCATGTTATTTGTTACTCCTAGCTCATTTTTCCAATGCTGTTTTTTAAAGTACACTAATTTTTATGCAGGGCTGATTTAGTTCAATAATGCTGTACACATAGGTAGATCTGCAGTACGTCATGTGTTTAAAAAGGCTCTTAAGTGCAAAAGAATGGAGCTGACTTTTAAAGCTCTGCGAAGAAAATATCACATCTTCTACCTTTACTTCCTGAGATCCAGCAGGCTTCTGGGCACTTCTGTAATTTTTCTTGCTGTTCCATAGTGCAGTATGCAAATATTCAAAACTCCAGGAGGAAAAAAGGGCTAGAATGCTCTACATTTCACCCATTCCTATCGGTCAAGCTTGTACCTGTTCATGTAAATTTATACTTTTCACTGAACTGAAATACTATTTTTACGTACCTAATCTGAAAAGCCAACAAACTTTTATTCCGTACAAATAAATGAAGTAAAGATTGTGCGTTTGACACTGCACACGTAAAAATGCTTCCTGCTCATAATAATCTGGTTTATTGAACCAGAAGAAGCACATGGGAAAGTCTGAAATACAGCAGAACTGTAGAGATAAGTTTATTGGTTTTTAAAAGTATTTTTTTACTTTTAATTATAGTTTACATAGATAAAAACATATTAATTTGGGCCCACTTTTACAAAAATATTTAAGCATGTAAAACATGGATGGGAACACAGATTTTTCCAAAGCACTGAGTTTGGATTACTGCCTATCTCCAACTGTTAGGAGGTAACCACTCAATAAAGGTGAGAGCAGTCATTTTGTAAGTGACCTTAGATGCTGTGATGCTTGGCATTGCAATAGTTGCAAGAAGCATGCCTAATTCTGGAACAATATTCAAGGCTCTGGTTCGCTTGCCAGCAGGCTCCTGGAAAGCAGATTTGGGTAAGTTAGTCTTCTAGATTGGGAATCGTAACAGGCAGGTTGCTGGCACAGAGAATTTTAATCCAGCTGGTTGGAAGCACCAAAACCCATGTGTCCTAACTCTGTCTTGTAGGCCACAATTAGCCATCTCTGTGAAGTAAAAGCACAAAAACCTCCATGTCCTTCTTGAACATTTACTAGTTCTCTTCCCATTTTCTCTTCTGTATCTTAGTGATCAAAATAATCAGTGAGATTCTTTACCTTTCACAGCCTGGGAAGATTTGACTCAAAACCTCCCATCTTCCAGGACTTCTGTGAGGTAGAAAAGATTCCTGACCAGTGTGACTTAGAGAACAAAAGAAATTTCCTACAAAGAAGTTTGACTCTACTGCCTCACAGTTACCACTGTCCACTGGGTTTGCTGGTCATTCCTATAGTAATTTGGCATACTTTAAGCAATCAGTCATTTAAATAAGAATGGAAAATTGTCCTCAGCTGAAGGAGTTTATTCTTGCAATTGAGTAGGCAAATCATTAGACTGGAGTCAATCTCTTTTTCTGAATTTATGATGACTCTTTCATTCCTATCAATTCAATGGTCCAGCTTCAACAAGAGTGCTACTAGCTCTTCCTCATAATAGTGCATAGTCTGCCAGGAAGGGTGTCCTCCTGGAGTGCAGGGAGTTCAGGTGTAGGGATTGGTGGAATTCAGATATTTATTTTCTGGTCAATGGCTATCAGTTGATAGTATCAGCCCTTCAAATGTAAAAGTAGTCACTGCTTTGAGAGTGATCTGATAGGATGCAGTGTTATGCAAATTATTCGATTTGCACATTCTTTGAAGATTGTTTTCTGAATACCCTAAATTCTTCCTCTGGAGAATGGGACTTGGAAGTTATCTAGTCCAAACCAAAAGTAATATTTAAGGTATCTAGTAGGAAAAATGTAAGTGGCTTGGGAACTTTCTGCCCAAAGCTTTAAGCCGAAGTTTGCTTTCAAGCAGACTCTTCCTAATATGCTATCCTCAACTGTATATGATAAAATTCCACCTCTGTGCCACTTCATGTACTTAACTGCTTCATTAAATGTTTTTGATGACCTCACTAGGTGTCTCTATAGTAAATTTTTAGATTCTATTACCTTCATAATGTTTTGGTTTATGTTAAATTAAATTCTCACATGAAAAAAAGAGAGAATGAGAGCACTGTTGCTGGGGATGCTTTTTAGACTGAAAAAACATTTTGTAATATTTTTTTCGAAGTAGTAATGAGAAAAAGAATATAACGGTCTTCCAAGAAAATACATTATTCAGATTTAGGGCATAATATATCCCTCATCTCATCTTTCTTGACTTGAATCTTATAGCACGAGGCTTCTGAAATAATAGATTCAATAGAAAAGGGTTACAAATGAAAAAAGAAGGCTGGTAAACATGGCAGATAGGAATCACTTTATCTAAATGCGATGTTGAAAATTGACTGAATCTTCATCAGTCACGTAAGTTCCCTTTCTAATTCTTTTAGGGAAATAAGACACTCTAAGAGAAAAGTGTCCTCTGGACACAGGTGTCATGTCCCACCTTTGAGGTGTGAGTTGGCATATCATAGAGGGGAGAATTTTAATCAGTAATATGACTTAGAAAATCCCTTGTATTTCTCTGGCACTATACTATATATGTTTAATTGTTAAAGAAATATGTTTAATTGTTATAGCTCAGAAATAACAACCATACTGATTATATTGAAAATTGCATTAAATTAGTAATAAAATGTATTAAAAGCCCAGAAGTTCAACTCTGAGAAAGAAATATGTATTTCCTGAAGAAAGGTCCTACTGAATGTATCAGTGAGTAGTATGATATGTTTTTTAACAAAGAAAAATTGCGTGAGAGTTAAAAAGTACCATAAATCATCTTCTAACTAAGGATGATAAATTAATATATTATTTCTTCTATTTCTTCAATTATTAATGTCTGTATGTCCTCTTGGAGCTTATAGCTATGAAATGCACCAACTTTCTTTCCACAAGAATTATTAATGACAAATTCTGAAAATCAGAGATGACTGAGACACATAGCAAAGCAGCATGGAATATTCAAAAGTGTGTTT
>NW_010168433.1:33241-68624 GCF_000695765.1 Mesitornis unicolor
TGAAAGCCAAGAGAGCTGAAGCGTGAGGGGAAAATAAGACAGCTGACCAGGGAAATGCAGTGAGCAATAAAATAACAGATAAAGGCATGCAAAACAGAAATCAATGGGGTCATTGCTTTGAGCAGGGATAAACAAGTCTTAAAACTAAGCAAATACAGGGATGATCACAAAAGCCAAAATTGGAAACGGAGAGAAAATTGCAGAAGCTATAAGGACAAACAATAACAGATTTCACAAATACGCGAGGAACAAGAAGTCAATGGGAGAGACTGCTGTTTCCATATGTGGCCGGGAGGGGAAGTTAGTGGCAGAGGCTGTTGGGAAGCCGGCGCTGCCTTCCCCTTGGTGTGCTCACTGGGGAGACCACAGGGAACGCGCCAGAATCAGAGAGAAGTGTCCTGGAGGCAGAATCTGAAAAATTAATGAAACAAAGGCTGAGAGCAGAACAGGTTAAGAAAGAAAAAGAAGAAAATAGGGCAGCTGAACAGTAGGCTCCAGGTCTGGTGGCCTGTTTCCTAGGTTTCTGAAAGACAGGGATTTTTTTTTTAACTCTCTTGGACTTTCAAGTCTATAGTACATCAGGTATATAGTTGAAAAGCAGAAGGCAGCCAGTGCAAGGCAGTATTTTAAAGGTTTTATAAGAAAAAAAAAGCTTGCAATGCTAGCTTTATGAACTATAAATCCAAGCACAGGCAAAACCATATTCAGGGTTGTGGAGGAACTGGTACAGACTAGTCAGGAAGAGTTTACAAAAGCTGAATTGGAGTTAACTAACATAAGTAATTTCCTTGGAAAAGTCACATATTCCCAAGTCCTTAGTGCAGTACCCAACCTTAAAATAGGCAGATGTTTGTTTCTGTTAGGTGCTGATGTGTCCTTGATTTTAATTCTATGAGCAAAGGCACTAAGAGTAGATAAAGTGAAAAACTAAAGTCGAATTTACATATTTACTTGAATAGCTGCATTGCAAATAGTTATGTAATGAGATTTGTGGGGGCCACTTTCTAGGAGGTCCTGAATTCCAAGTAATGTCTTAGATTGTGACAAACTTTATAAAATGTGGTATGGAAAGGCATAAAACCATGAAAAAAAAGATCAAAAATGGCAATGACAACGATATCTTTCTACCTTTAACCAATAATTTGTGTCTAAAAAGTCATGCAATTGTACTTAGACACCAAATACAAAAATTTAACAACAGTTCAAACCAAAATATATCTGTTTGTTATCCTACTGCGTTCTTGCCCCAGTTCCTAGACTGTTGAAAGGAAAATGTTTTGGGACATGACTAGATGAAAACTTCTGCAACTATTGAGCGTTCTTAACTGAACAAAGAATGAGGCAGTGTGGAGTTAATGTTCTGGCTTTAATGTAACAAAATTCAAGTTTGCATCACCTCCAGTGGCCAAAAATTTTCACATTTCCACATCTACTGATGCCCTTTAGCCTTGATGGTTTTAGCTCAGAGCTGCCTGAAGTGTCATCTTTACCTCTTACAATGTTCTAAGTGGAAGGAATGAAATCCTGGAGATTGCTGGGGCTAAGCCTACTCACATCTTTGAAAATAAAGATCAGGATTTTGAGAAAATATCACTTAACAATAAGGGCTCTGAAGAAACTATAGTGAAGGTAATATACATCACAAAGAGAAGGAAGAGAAACCAGGAAAGGAAGACACATCCACTCAATAAATGTTATCCTGTCTGCCTAAATCCCATTGAGCTGCTATGCAGGTTTCTAAAATTTGCCTGAGTCCCAGGCTGTGACCCACTCCTGCTTTCCCGGATGCAGCCTCTGTTAGGCACATAAGTGAAACAGGTTCCTCTCTAATTATCCAGCCATTTCCTGGGCACTACACACACTCTGAAATTCCAGTTCTGAGGAAAAATTAATCTGCTTTCCGTCAGAGCTCATATGGAGAGTTTAAATAGACAGCTCCTGAACCCATAGCACCAGGGGAAGTGCCCAAATAAACCTGGTGTGTCCAGGTTTAGGCACTGTCCAGACTGATGGAGATTCACCTCCTCTCCCTGCCCTGACTGTGATGGTGTGGGATATTTTTCATGAAAATATGTCCACCATTCCTCTTGATTCTGAGCAGCTGGGTCCCTACCAAGAGGAGGACTGAGGACAAGAGTCAGGACAGTCATTTTGTGGTGAGCAGTAGCAGTGACCTAGGCACAAGTGTTTCCACCACATCTGTAGGTTTTACATTGAAGCATCTTTGGATAGAAACTAGTATAGTCCAATTAGAGAACACCAGAAGATTAGGCCTCCTCTTTTCCCAGGTTAGGGCTTTTGCTTGCCTGCTGAGTATCAGACTGAGTTTTATGTAGATAGCTGCACAGGGGCTTACCTTCTAGAAGAGGATGCTCCTCCTCAGGATATGCTATGCAATGTGCTGGATGGGGCATGGTCCTGGGATCTGGAGGGTGTGGGTCTGTTGCCCCCCTAGCCTGCACCGTTAGGCCTCAACTTTGGTGTTGGTGTCTGGAAACTATATCCCATTAGCACTGCTACCCCATACTCACTCCCAAATGAGGAGGACTGGAATCTTGCTAGATGGAGGTACTTAAAATTTACTCAGCATTTCTTGATAGTTTTGATGAAGGGAGGTGTTTAATTTAGGCATGTTGAATTAGATTTTAAGACTCCTATAGTCTCTACAGAGAGAGAGGGGTGCCTATGTTATGCAGAGGTCTCCTTTAGCAGGTTTTCCATGATGAATATAATCTTTTGTGACTGTGTAAGTTCCTTGGATACATGTGAGTCAGCCTTCCTGTAAACAAGTGCTTTAAAATATAGGTAAAACCATGGCTAAGTTAGGCACTTAAATAAAATACTTGTTACCTAGGTAGCAGTTTAAGTAATTTGGATTTATAGCTGCTGGAATGCAAATCAGACCAAAATCAAGAGCATGCATACACCACAAGGAGCGCATTTGTAGTAGTAAATGCAGTGAAATCCCCTATTTTTCAGTAGTCTGTCTATAGAATATGAAGTAGTATTAGAGTGGAAAAAAATGATAAAGATCCTCAGTGTTTTATAATCATAATAAAAGGAACAAAAATATAACATAAAAGGGAAGTTATAAGTAGATATGCAGAAAGGGCTAGGAAGAACAGTTTAAATGTCCCAAAACTAGTTAATCACATGAGAAGACTAAAAACCAACATAGCATTTATAAAAACCAATATAGCATTTGTAATCACACAATAATAAAAATTAAAGAAGTTCTTTTAAAAGTGTGTGTGTAGTCACTCCATGTTGGAAGTTATAGGGGTTACACAATGCTGATCACATTCAGAAGACACAGATTATATGACCTTTGAAGGACAGGTGGCTGCTCTGGTAAAAGACCAGAACGCTGCTATTTATGTTGCAGTGCATTAACATGATCGATGAGGAAGTGGTACGCAACTTCTAAAAGTTTGACTTCCTTCACTGAAAAAGGAGTTTTTTTTAATTGTTTGTTTGATTTTTTTCAATATGAGAACATTTCCAACATTGGCATGAAAACTGGTTTTGGTTGTGTTAGGGAACTTGCTTTCCCATTTACCCAGAACTTGTAGCATATAATGGAGCATAGCAGTGGAGAATTTAAGAGCAATTCATCATTTATAATAATAGCAACAAACAACAGTGTTAAGTATGTGGTCATAGTTTAATTATTTGAGTAGCATTGGAACATTAATTGTACACAATCAAAACCTTACCAAATACTACAAAATTATGAAGCATTGTTTTATTCCTGACTGTTGTACTGATAGCTAACAGGTAGGATAAGATTGCTAGTTTTTTAAGTGTGTTTATCTGCCTTAGAAAAGAGTGCAACATGCAGAAGAGAGAAAAGAATGAGAAGGAGAAACACACATTTGTATCAGTTCTGTAACTTATGCTGGTATGTGTGTGACTCTTTCAGGCAAATAGCAGTTGTTTGCAATTTCACTGGTTTTGTAACTGTCATCCTCCTTGGTCATTATTGCCTAAGCAGCATTTTAGTTGAAAACATGCATTTTGAGAAGAGCAACTAATCATGGTGTAGAATTAAAATATGACATCAGTTATACAATCTGACCTACAGAAATCTGCAGGATAGTGTAATAATTCCCATCTTTTATTTTTGCACAGTGTTTATGGCTGTCCTTTGGCAAAAAAACGAAAAACACAAGATAAGCAACCCCAAGAACCAGCCCCCAAAAGAAAACCCTTTGTGGTTAAAGCAGACAACTCTTCAGTAGATGAGTGCTATGAGACTGATGGAACAGAGGAGATGGATGAAAAGGAAGAGGAAGAAGAGGAAGAGGATGAAGAAGAGGAGGAATATTCAGATGATAATGAGGAGCAAGGTGACGAGGAGGAGGATGATGAGGAGATAGATCGAGAAGAAGAGGAGGAGATTGAAGAGGAAGAAGAGGAAGATGAAGAGGAAGGTGAAGATGTGGAGGATGAAGAGGAGGAGGAAGAAGAGGAGGAGGAAGAAGAGGAGGAGGAGGAAGAACGTGGTAATAATCAGAGTATTAGTAAAAAGTAAACAATGTGTGTTTTCTGGGTTAATCTTCTAGTGTGGTGTGTGAGGATTTAACTGTGTGGTTCTCATTAAAGCTAATGGAAGTCATGCAGTTAAATCTCTCTGCTCCACACTGAAAATATACCCCACTGTGTTCTCTTAACATTTATTTTAATAAGTCTGTCTTCCAAATATTTTTTTAATACAGCAGCACTCACATTTCAAGCAAGGAGGGTGGAGGTGTGTTCTTGCTAAAAACGCTTGCATAAAATGGAATCCTTGTAGTGGATTAATGCATGCAGTTACCAGGAGAATATTCACAAAGGTACAAGCAAAGCATCAGCTACAGCTGGGTGCCTGTACTGCTCAGTTGCAAGTGTATTTGATGGATCTGCTTATATAATGTCAATGGCTGCCCACATAAATGCTATCACAAGTTTGAAGATAATTTCTGTGAGCAAAAGTGGGCCTTTTCCCTTTGAAAATTTGGCCCCTTTCTTCTCCCTACCCCAAAAAACTATTCAGAATGCACTATTATAATATACTTTGGTTCTCTGAGACATGAATGCTGTGTACTTAGTTGATTATATTAAAAATACAGAGAGTGAGAGCTTTACATAGATAAAGTCCTTTTAAAACTAATGTATTTTGGTTATCATACCATGGCATAAATGCCATTTAGACATACAGGTCACCTGTAGTAACAAATTTAATGTAGTAGCAATATGATTGACCTATTCACCATTCTCTTTTTTTTGGATATTGGACTCTTTATAACCAGTATTTTCAAAACATGTAATCAGTGTCTGTTTACTCGAGAGTCCAAATGCTGATGACAGACATCATAATGCACTGGGGTGAAATGAAAGACTCATGCAAAAATTAATGAGCTATCTAAAAAGTATTTTGTTCCCATTTCCAGGGAACACGTTTTTGGTTGGGTAGATTCACCTTTCTAACCAATAAAAATATAAGAAAAGCTTTCAGCACTCCTCAGTTGGATTCCTCTTAGGAACCAGGTATGAAAGTTGTATGACTTTTGTTTCAGCATTCTGTAAGGCCAGATCTTAAATCTTATAGAAAGACTTTGGAAGTATTCTTTCCATTCAGGCAAGATGGTGGCCAGCTGGGTGGCTATAATAATTTTCTCAGATAACTGAATCTGTAGCATTTCCTCAGTTGCTTAAATTTGCCAGCAAAATTGGTAGGGCATAAATGGCCAGTCTTAAAAGTTTGAGTTTGATGCAACAGGGAAGCCATTTCCTTTCGCAGGTAACTCTGCTGCAGTTTCAGAACCTGGAAGAGAAGCTGTGTTAGTTCAGGCTGATGTGGAACTGCTATTGCTATCCTGATGGGCAAGTGCAGGATGTCTTAGCAGTTTCTTTAAGAGATAACGGTGACTGAGTTTGTTGGTGCTAAGATTATGATGCAACTGTTGCTGTGATTTCAGCTGTCATGAAAAACTTTGAATCTACACTATCAAAAATGATAAAAAGAAAAAAAAGACTAAACAAAACTCAAGAGCTCAAGAAAATTGCTTCTGGCAAGCCAGCAGGCTTGATACTCAGTTTACTTTTACTATCATAATGAAACACAGTGGTTTACTTATTCCAACACAGTTACACATGCAGTTAGAGGTCCTAATCAATCTACAGAGGCTGACATTTCTTTTTGACTGCTTTCCTTCCATATATAGTAGGCTGTGGTTAAGAACTGCAAAAATTTTACACAAGTACCTGTATTGGCTGCTCTGCATATTACATGAAATTGAAACTTACATAGGTCAAGTTTTTCTTAGGTTCCCATGTTATTACTGTCATAACACATATATACGTTAATAAACATATATATGTTCTATGTCAGATATTAGGAAAAAATTAGGAAAAAAATCCCCATAAAATGGGAAAAGTGATAATAGAATTTTATAAGAAAAATATTTCATGATCTTTCGACAATCAATATAGTAATCACTATGCAACAATCCCAGTTAAAGCACAGCTGATTTACAAGAAAGAGTTACTAGCAATTAATAAGGAAGGTAGCGTGAAGTTTCTTATGTCTATGCCAGGGACTGGAAAGTGATAACATTTTATTCTTGGTGAGGTCTAGAAGCTAATCAATAAATAGTATATTTCCTATTGATTTGGATAGGGATCCTGGCATTTCACTTTGTTCCACTCATAACATATGCAACTCTGGTAGAATTTGGACTATTGATTTTCCAGGAAAACAAAGTGCCATCAAAATTACAGGGTTTTAGAACTATGTGGTCTTAATATGGCACTTGCCTTGTTGACTATATGGGAAAATTCAGTCTGTCAGCTCTGAATTTAGTTGTCTCAATCACTCATTGCTCACTACAAAGTAGATATTGTAGTAAACCAGCATCCACCTTTTAAGGCACCTTAGCAGGAAGTCTGAATGTGTCTTAGTGCTCCTATGCCTAGAAACAAAATGCAGAATTAACCACTGGACACCAGGATGCCTGCACAGTTCTCTTACATAAAGGTTTCTATCACTTGTGCCATAGATTCTAGCTGTTCAGAAGATTTCCAGAAGTATCTATAGTCTAGGTGGACAAAACAGTTAAAATCATAAATATCGGTGATAGAAGAATTACATCAGCAAGTATAGGAATACAGAGGGAGCGATTAGTCAGAGGGAAGAGGAGAAAGGAAGAAGGTAAGGTATTTTATGATTTCTTAGACAAAATTGAGTTTTCTGTTAGAAAAGGGTAAATCCTAGGAAACTCAATTACCTCACCGGCATCTCATTGCCCATACTTTTTTTGTGAAAAGAAAGTGAATTTTGGATGAGATTCTCAGAGGATATAGATGGTATACAAGTAATGTAGGTGTATAGTTTTTACTGAAAATACTTGAACGTTCACTGAAACCATCTTGGCCTTTTTGAAAATCACATCTTTATAACCTTGTTATTGACAAACTGAAGTACTTGGAAAATACAGATGTATCCTAAAGAAGCACTCTTACAAATCTCAAAATACCAATTTAAAACAAAAAGAAAACAAAAACCCAGTTTTTTTTACGTGAGTGCCAAATTCTGTGCTCATATTTCTGTATACAATCTGAAATTGAACTAAACTTAATGTTTAAAATTTCCCAGCAGTGGCTGGCATATTCTCTTTAAATTTCCATTAAATGTACTGAATCTCTTTGATGAACAGATATCTGTCCATCTGTGAACAGACTTGAGAAGCCCTTATGTTCAGCATCACCCCTAAAGGAAAGATAAATCTTTCCAATTTCCCATATATCCCAGAAAGAAAGGGCAAATGGATGGCTTGTGTTACTGTAAGCTAACCAGTAAATTGCAATACAAATGGGAAAGAAGAGGCTGCTTTCAGTGTGTCCCTTCTCTGTGGTGGCAGCTGCAGAGAACCTTTGATTGAAATCTGAAGGGTGCATTTGATTTGCAAGGCAAACTGAAGTACTTTCTCCTCAGATGATCTCACTTCAGGTATTTGGCCCCAAAGACCCTTTCACAAAGCTTTTCTATTATAGAAAGAAATCTCCGTTGGAGAAGCTCCCGGAACAGATGTTCCAAGGCACCATTTAGCCCATTTCACATGAAGACATTCAAGATGGCTTGTACTCCAGGTATTTCATGATCTGCCAGGGGCAGGAGGAGTCAGGCTGATTCTAGACCTAAGGAAATTTGATACAACAAGCAAATCCATTTCACAGATGATGCTACAAAAGCTATTGCAGTTTCCCAAGAGGTGAATTGTTAGGATTAGACACTCCCTTACATTTTCTAATAAACTTAAGGTAACTGGCATATACAGTATATCAATATGTGGTACTGCACCTAACTTTTCAGGTGGAATATACCACAAAAATAGCGGTAAAACATAGGTAGCAGTGTGTGTTCAAAGGAGACATAAAACAGCTTTTGAAAATAAATAAAAGCTACCACGGACATAGAGACAGATGTTCTACCTGTTTTCACGTTTCTTTAAATTGTAGGATTGTTTTTAAAAATTGAGTAATATGTTTTGGTTTTTTCTTTCACTTGCATGAACTCGACTCAGACTCATAGGCCCTCACAATTTGAAATCCATCTCTCAACTCTATTAAGATTGTTAGTGCCCGCTGCTATTTTCCTGATCCCCTCATCAGATTGCTTCTGAAGCACTTATACACTCTAGAGACCCAAACACCAATCTAAAGATGAAGGAAGCACATGTGCAGAGGAAACTGTGGTGATACACAGTTTTCCAGCTGTGCTTGCCTCTGAAGACACTCTACGTCTTGATAAAAGATGGCAGATATATATTAGCAAGGTTGCCTGTCCAGCTTGCTGACCACTAATCACATTCATTTATTTAAACTATTTGCAGGAAAGTGGTCATCTATTTGGTGAACACAGTAGGTGCTCAGTATTAATCAGAGCAGAGAGCTAGGCCCATGTGTGCCTTGCAGGCAAAACACTAAACAGAAAAAAAAAAATCTTTAAATTAAGAGGCCAAAAAGCATAATTTCAGTGCTTAGGACAATGAACAGGGAAGGAAGTGCATTTTCCAGGGCCAGAGAAGATTAAGTAAATACCTGACAGTTTCACAAGGTAAAGCTAATCTTAACCCTTTGGTAAAAAACTCTATTGCTGTATTGTTTCACCTCCTTCACAAAAGAAGATACCTGTGCTTAGGGTATCTCACCAATAACAATATGAAGAACAGGAAAAAATAGACTTGCAGATGGAAGACAGTTGTCCTGGTCACTGTCTTGGTTTCCTCTGGCTAGGAAGTTAAAGTTGCCTTTCTGGTCTTGTTACAAAATGCTCAAGCCTGGGGGTGGTTGGGTCAAACCACAGCATAAGAACTTCTGTTGATACCTTCTTTCTGCATTGAAGATGCAAGCACAAATTGCTAAACGTTCTGCTGTTTAGCTGTTTATATTGTTTCATATAGAGACATTCAGACTAAACATTTTCTCTGGAATTTTTTGTTGGAAATAATGCAATTAGAAGATTTGAAACAAGTGTTTCAGAGCTGGAAACCTCAAGGTTGTGGAGTAGAGTGGGGAAGCAGATAGCCAGTGAATACCCTCTGGATACCTCTAGTTCTTGTGAAAACAGTACAGATCTATTTATTACAGTCGTTACATGTTTGTGGTTGGTTGCTTGGTGAATTGCTTAAATATGACTGCGGTATTAGTTTAGTAAACTTTTGCTTGCTGTTGTGTTCCATGCTTAAGGTGTTTTCTGTTTGCTGCTCACAGAAAGTATAATTTGCTAAGAGCATTATTTAAACATTAATTTTGAATTCTCTGAAGTGAGATTGGGCTGGATGCTGAGCTTGTTTACATCAGGACAAATCAAGAATAGCTCTATGTCAATAGAAGTACATTTATGTGAGGGAGTGTTGCATGTGTCATACCTAACTTTTCCTCCCCTTGAAGAACTATTTAAAAATATTTCCTTCTATGTGAATGTTTAATTCAGAAGCTCAGTAAACCTTCCAAGCTGTGTCTAGAAACTTGCATGCAATTTTAAGCAGTTAGTAGCCCTCATCACTTTAACAACCATGTTTAAAGTCAGGAATGTCCTTAAGTACCCTTCTGATGTAGAGGTTTGCATATTTAGCTCCTTTCCTATAAATAAAAGGCCTTAAATGATAATGTGAAATATCTGATCCTTCAAGAGCAAATGATTCAATTATAGCTTTATGCAGTGTAAAGAAATTATTCACCTTTGATGAGACAGATTACAGATCTCTGCCATCACAACTTCTGTTGACATAAGCAGAATTTCTGTAGAGGACAATGGATGCTTAAGGAGTTCAGGGTCTGAACTGGAGGCCTTAGTAAGAGCATCACAGAACACATTCAGCACCACGTCTGATTGTAATGATGCCTCATCCAGAATCTATTTTACATGGCATAAGTTTGTTTGCTTGTGTTTTTAATTCACTAACCCTTTCCTTCAGTGTTAGCTGAACATGAGATGTTGAGCCCATTGTAATGTCAAATTGTTTCAGGGTTTATGTGTGATCAAACCTTTTTCTAGTCTTGCCAGAGCAGTAGGCCTGGAAAGGAGCTGTATATCTCAGCAATGCTGCTTTGGATTCTCGTAGATTGCAGTCCTCAAGAAAAGGCTGAGTAGAGGTTGCCTTTTCTGTATTTCCATTGCATCCTTCTGTCTGCAGATAAATGCTGAGTGGATCCTTGAGTTTGCCTCTTTCATTTGCTGTGTGGCAAGATCATCTCGGAAGATTAATTCTTTCTGAAATAAGATGGATTGGAGAAGAAATTCATAGTGAAAGTGCTGTAGCCTTAGAACTGTATTCCTCTTCTCTCTCAGATTCTCTGTAACCAGTTCCTTACCAGAGATGTGTTTTCTGCCAAGAAGCTGGTTGCTTATGTGTTACAGTGCTTTGAAGAACCAGTAGTGAACTCAGTTATATACCAGCTCTTTGCATCCATATTTGCAAACATTATGACCTGATGTTATTTTAGAAACTCTCAGACCTGAGCCATGGCACTTCTGGAAACATATTCACAGGTTGTGCAAAACTGAACTCTTCATGTTCTGTCTCTGAATTCCTTTGCCTTTCACAGTGCCACTTCAAAGACTGTGTTGTCCACACTGTATTGCAGCTTACAAAAAGACCACAGACTCTGTACAGATCCTTCCTGACACTACAGATGTAATGATTCTTAAAAATAAGTTTTGCTTGGCTAGTGTTAGAGGTTCCATTTTTTCTTCTTGTGTTTGGAGTGCAGCTCTAAGGACATAGTTTGTTCACCCTATTCATTCACAATCCCCACTGGACTTACAGTATTTGTTCTAAAAGAGTAAACACAAATGGCAGCTTTTCACCCTGAAAAACAGAGAACCTTATTTGGTAGCTGTAGAAGTTAATTTTCCACTATTACTGTTCCTCCGGGAGATAATAAATTTAAATAGAATTCCAGACTGAAATGATAATTTCTCCTGATCCATATCTTTTCTCATGAATCAAATTTTCAGTCCAGGCAAATGCCTCAAGTCACAGAAATTTTGTTAAACTGCAATATATAAACGGCAACGCTAACAAAGTGTTATTTTGAAACAAAAGCGTTCATGTATAATGAACATGTACATGTAATCCTGAATACTTTTTATTATGGAAGTATTTCCCTCTAATTTTAAAGGTCTCATAACAATTCAGTTTTTTTCTTTTGTCATCTGTATCACATATGACATAGTCCTTTTATACCATAAGAGATAATTTCCTTCAGTGAATTAATGTATTTTACAGACTGCTACAGTTAGCAAGCTGGGCAGCAAGGAAGGCCAAGTCATTTAGCAGAAGACAAGGAGGACTAATGCTCGTAAATAAACCACCTCAAGGTGTTTGGGAAGGAATATTAAATAGTAATTAAGAAAGGCCACTTTTGTAGTTATGGACTCAAGCTGGTTTTAGTCAGTGTTGTTGAAATCCTCAGAATTAGTTGGCACAGAAATGCGTCATGCAGAAGATAGTACCAAAACCAGTCAGTCACTGACATTAAGTATACAGAACACCACAGTGGGGTTTTTTAATGTTTTGGATTTGGTTTTTTTATTTGTTTGGTTTTGGTTTTTCCCCACCTCCCACCCAGGGTATCCACAATATATGTTATATGCTCTGTGCAGTAAATATTACTGTTTTAGCAAAGATTTGCCGTGTCTCTGTAGGAGAAAGTTTTGCCAGTTAACAGGATTAATAGCCGAAGACTTAATGGGGGTTTATTAGGTGAACTCATCAATCTGATAGTTTTGTCATCCCAAAAACTTAATTTAGCAGGCTGTACTATTAACAGGAAGAGTAAGTAATCATCTTGCTATGACTCTAAAGGAACTCCACAGAAGAGCTACATTTGCAATTAAAAAACCAAACAATGCAAGCAGACATTTTCTTCCTCGTATTCTGTAGACAAGGATTACTGATGGGAAGGGATTGCAAGGGAAGGTCTGTGTAGCATGAATACCTCCAGTCACCTAACACAGGAGTGTCTGCAAAACTGCACAGGCCCACATCAAGCTAGGGTTATATCTTTACATTTTCCAAAGCACATGTGGTGAGATTCCTTACTTATCATATATACTTTTAAGGCATACTATGCAACTGCTTTTCTTCTGGTTTCTATTCTATCCAATGTGTTATTTTAGCAACTGACTCTACCTATCATAAAGTTCTATAAAAACAAGATGTGTCTGCTATACAGTTTCTTGGACACCCTGTAAAGCACTGAACTGAAGTCTTTACAGAATAACCCTTATCTGTCTTTTTATCATCTGTAGTGATTAAAACATCATTCAACTTTAAAGGCTGGCATCTGATGGAAAGTTAAAAATTGTTTCTATTGCAATCTGTTGAATAAAACTTTGCCCTCAGATCATTAAGCATGAAATATATTTTTAAAAGTAACAGTAGAAATAATGAATGGCAGATAATTATTACTAGACTGTTAGTAATAGGACTGGAGTTGGACTTACAAAAAGTATACTAATGTTTATATTAGAGTTTATTTATTAACTAAAGAGGTCAGTCCGTAGATGTCCTTCTCTGGAAATACAGCCAGAAAGGGCCACCTTTAAGTGAGTAGAAACTGGAATCCTTTCTTGGGAGTCAAGGATCTTCTTGCATTTGATAAAGCAAGTTTAATATTTCAGAATAGAATGTAATGAAAATTCTGCCCCTCTCTGTAACTCTGGTACCTGAGTTGAGTGTGGGAGATTGATGCAAGATTTCCTTCTTTCCCAACACAGAAGGTTAGCAGCTAGACCAGAGACTGCTTTGCATAAGCAATGCTCTTACCCATTCTGCTGAAGCTATATCATACCCCTGAAAAAAAAAGAAGAACTGCAGTAGTCCAGAGGGGGTCATTCTGCTGGGAAAGCGAGACATGCTGGGTTCTTGTCTTTGCTCCAAAGACACTCTAACCATCTTATGAATTGACTGCTTAATACTAGGTTGCAAAGTCAGTCCTGGGAGCAGGGATCAGATGCTACATTTTTCTCTACAACCTTGTATGATATGTACAGTAAAGACAGTATGTTTTTGCATTAAAAAAAAGGTTTAGGTCTTATGCTACCTCTTATGTTTTCTGCTTCCTATTGAAACTTGTGGTAGTCCAGCTTTTATTGAGGCGACTAGCAAACTTTTTGAGAGGTGTGATATTGCATCTACTCAAACTGGGAGAGCTTTTACTCTTAGTCTTCCTATTCTTTATCAAGTGACCTACTAAACAAGGTATTTTACCTGGGAGATGGATAGGCAGGAGTAAGCAGGGGTGAAGCAGACAGTTCTTTCCTTTGGCTATAAATCAAAGCAAGGCAGTCAAAGCAACAGTTTATGGGAAGGCTTTTTCTTTCGTGTGTGTATTACAGGATACCTATTGGATTTGGTCTCTCTGGTAAGTTGCATATGAAAACACCCTATGTATAGAATCCTTCAAGGCTTAAGTTGCAGATAGGTGGAGATCTTCTGAAGGCCGTTTCGGTACACATAGAAGCAAAGCCCTGAACAGCTGATCAGTGTTAGAGTTTAGATGTCTCCCAAGTTTAAGCGAAAAACGAGCACAAATGCAGTTGTATCACCAAGAGAAATAGAAATATGACTGTTCCTTTCTATACAACATGTCACATGAGAAGTCCAATCTGAAAGCGATGTAGAAATTGCTGCTACCATTCATAAGACTTTTTAAAGTGATTCACGTTGAAGTGCCCATTAAGGATAACTATGAGTTTAAGAATGAATTTGGTTCAATGGCTGGAAGGTCTTCTAACACAGAAATGGAAAGAATAAGTTCAGAGTGTAAAAGGCAGTACAAGACTTATGCAGGAAAAAAAAAAGACATAAAGTTATTAGGACATCAGCATGGGAGCACTGCAGAGAGCAAGTGAAATATGCTGTTAGGATTCTTTCCTGGAAATGGCAAAGACGTGAAAGCTGCAGTATAGAATCTGGATTATGCAGAATCTTTAGAATAACAATAAAAAGGTTTTAAGAAAGAAGAGTAATTTTACAGTGTAGCTGATCAGGATTAAGGCTAGACAGAATACCCACACCATAGTACATTTCTTTTCTGTAGTTATATTTTCCTCTCCTTAATGTGAGAATTTTCCTACAGTTCATGATGTGATGTAACTTACTGTGTTTTTATAGCATACTGATGGAATTTTATATTAATAAAATAATTATTAAAAAAAAAAGGAAGGAATGTATTATGAGGAGTGACAAAGGACTCTGGGTTTGTCTAGTTTGGGGTAATTTCATTGCTCTCTACAGCTTCCTGAGGAGAGGAAGTAGAAAGTGAGGTGCTGATCTCTGGTCCCTGGGGTCCAGCGATAGGACATGTGGGAATGGTTCAAAGCTATGTAAAGGGAGGTTTAGACTGGACATTAGGAAGCATTTCTTTACTGAGAGAGTGGTCAGACACTGGAAGAGACTTCCTAGAGTTACACTCGATGCCCCAAGCCTGTCAGTGTTTAAAAGGCATTTTGACCATGCCCTTAATAACATGCTTTAACTTTTGGTCTGCCCTGAAGAGATCAGGCAGTTGGACTAGACGGTCATAGTAGGTCACTTCTAACTGAAATAGTTCTGTTCTATTCTATTCTATTCTATTCTAATAATTTTCATTAGTAGAATCAGAACTAGACAGATGCAGAACACTTTTAAAAACCCAACCAATAAGTGTTGACCTTCTGAGACTTTTTACAATATAGAAAACCAGGATTATTAAAACTGACTTCATCTGTGGAGAAGATGCAAACAGTGATGAGCCAAAATTACTAACTGTTTAGAAATGCATGATTAAAAGTAATAGCAATGTATTTATAAATGAAAGAATAACTGTCCTTTGGCAAATATGTGTTTTGCTTGAAATCTGCAAATTGTACATCATTGGGAAAATAGGTAGTATGGAATCAATGTACACAGTTTGTCTGAGTTTTAGGAAAGGATTTGACGCAGTTCTGTTTAATAAATTCATTTTGAAGTCATAAAATATAATACATAAGCAGATACAAAGCGACAGAGAGGAGAAGTTCATGTTGCATAGGTTAATTCCATTGGCTCTTAAGGAGCTCAGGTACTTCCGTGTGCGGGAATTCGTTAATGAGACTAGAGCCTACAAATAGTCATATGAAATGCAATAGAAAGTGAACAGTATGTTAGGGTGATTTCAGTATGAATCATCCACCTGATGAATACTTGAAAGAAGAGAAAACAAAACAAAAATAATTTCAGCCAGAATTAAAGGTATTGACTTTGTCTTATGTACGTTACTTTTATTAATGGACTCCAGCAAAACAAGTTCTGAGCTGAACCATCCTGAGACCAGACTCAGATTCAGATTTTAGTTTTGTACAGTGTAAGATTATCTGTGTATCTCCATGTGTGTTTGTGTGTATCTTGGAAAACTGGCTGTTTTGCTTATTTGTTTGATTGATCCACTTTGTAATTTGTTGATTCAGTGAGTCAGCTGAAGTAAGAGTTTCAGCAGAGATGTCGTGCGCTGAGATTGTACTGCTCTAGTAAATTTAGGCATTGTGAGGGTGGCTACAGAGCCACTGTCATCATAGCTGGCAGGTATATCTTTAGTTGGAAATATATACAGATATATGTAAATATGTAAGTGGTTACATTTGTCCAGAAAAAGTTTTCTTTTTATGAGACACAAACTTTCATCATCAGGACAGAAATTACAGTGCAGATCTAACAGCAGTGGGAAATCCCTCATAGAAAGGAGGAGCTGGCAATTTCTAAAATGGTGGCACTGTGTGTTATTTAGGTGAACAGGTAGTTGGAACAGCCTCATTGGAAATATCTTTGCAGATTCAGTAGTGACAAAAAAAGGGATTGTAAATCTGTTACCATAGCATATACTTCTTGCATTTGACAGGTCTCTGGTAATCTGATTTCCTTCCTAGACATTTCCAATCTCATAGGCCATCTGTGCACATAATATAGATGACAAATAAACAGAAGATAATAAAGACTCTTTGTAGCTAACTAAGAGCTAGCTACACCATTGAGTTACTATTTTCTGGTTTTTGAGGTCCACTGTATACATGTTCTTGACTGACTGGAGTAGCATGGTTAAAAGAATAGGTTCCCATTTGCCTTACTTGTTCCTTCTGAATCTATAGTTAATGGATTTCCATTAATCCAAATTTACAGTTTCTCCTGCCTTGTTCCCCATCTCTTCAGTCACAGTAATCGAAGACTACATCTATGTGAGTGAATAAAACAGACCCCAGTCCACTCATTTAATGCTGATTTCAGCTATTGCCTGACTTGAGCATATACAGCTAAGCTTTTACCTCATAAAATAGGATCTCCACTTTCAAACTCCTTCTTGGGAATGGTCTCTAACCAGCACCTCTGCACTGTGCCTGTACATTGCTGAAAGAATGCCAAGTCACTCAAGTCAAAATCTTGCCAGGGCTTCACTAAGTGTGCAGCAGTATGAATAATCACGTGCCACTGCTTGTCCTTGTGTTCTGCCCCTAATTAGCTTATACTAGAATGGTTATAACCAAAGCACCCTTTGTATTTACGTTCTCCTTATTCTGTGGAATATTGAACAGTCTTCCCTGTCACAAAAAGATGGGCAATTAAGGAAATGTAGGTGAAGAAGCTGGATGAGGGGATAAGGAAAAAAGGAACAAACCCCATAATGAAAAGCTTTACATTTCAAATGAAGTAAAGTCTGGCACTCATGCACACAGAAGTCTCTGTCCTTACAGATTCCTTGGCACTGATCTCATTGAGGCTATAGAAAGAGAGAGAGGAAGCAGAAATTTCAAGGTTATTATATTGAGCAGTTCTGTCATCCTTTAGAACAGTAACAATGTGTGCCTCTGCCAGGTCAGATTGTTATCAAAGCACATACAGGCTTCCTTTGATACCCAAACACAACTGAAAATAAGTAATTAAGGGTATAATGGAGATCAGACTCATCCAATAAGATAAAACTCTCCATGAAACTCACACAATTACAAGCATCTATCTCATCCAAAGCATCCATACTACCCCATCCACACCAACCTTTCCTTATATAACTTTGTCTCTATCTGCAACCTGTAGATATTTCCTTTTGGTTAGCTCCGTCATTCCCTTCTCCCTGCAATTCATATTGTGTCCTACTAAAGATATTGTTGAAGTTCAGCAAGGAGCAATTTTAAAGTTCTGAATAAAAGCAGTTGGGGTAGGATTCATCCCATCAATTTCATTTATAACCGATCAAGAGAAATAGTCACTGTTAGGGAATAATTCAGCCAATCTACTTTAGATGCCTAGTTTAGGATGAGATAATTCACATCCCAGGATGCATGTTTTTGTCTATTGCCTATAAATGGATTGTAGATGTCTAGTTCATATGGAGACATGTTCAATATGGACATCTGCATTGAGTCAGAGATCTGAACTGATACAAAACCAGTGCAAAGAGATTATGTATCCCTACAGTAACAGTTTCAAATCTGAATTTCTCCGATATTTGTATGTGAGAAAGAAAATGTTGGTTTATGATCTGAAAATGTGTTCTTCAGGCTGCATCATTTGCAAAGCAATGATCATGGAGAGGGGTATAGATAGGGGTCACTGTCTCCTAAGCAGCCTTTGGAGTAGCCCCATGAGAAGCTCCATAACAAAAGCTGTCTGAGTGGGTGTTCTCCCATCGGTGCAGCTGGTCCTCTGCTCCCCTGCTGTCTTCCTGCTGCATCTCAGTATTTGGAGCATAGCTTTGGCTTCCTCATTGCCTGTTGCCCTGCTGAGCTGTGGAAACTTGAGAGAAAGAAAGAAACTGCCATACTCAACTGAGTCATTATAAGGCTATGAGACAGAATATCTCCTCTCCCTCATAGAGACTTCCTGGGGAGAAAAAGTAGAAGGAAATGAATACCTGTCATCAGCTAAAGCCATCTCATTATATGCCCAGACAGAAGTCAAGTTAAAACAGTTAAAGGCTGCCTGAACCTGATTCTCAAAGCATGGACCAGATGGGAATGACTGATTAAATTGTACTGCCCTTGTAAACCCGTCGTATTCACTTCTGATCACAGATATTCTCAGCAAGTTCCTTCTCAAATCTAAACATATGCCTTCATACCAAATATTCTAGATCCTCTAAAACACACAAGCAGGCTTCATACGAACCAGGACCTTACCTACTTAAAGAGTTTCCTGTATGTAACTAAAAAGTATTTTCTGCTCTTCCTGAGGTGGAAAAACAAGTCTCCAGCATATTCATTGCCTTTTCACTTTTTGGAAATAATGTTTGGCTGTCAGGATGGAAAGACTGGAGATTGTAACCAGAAGGCTGCGGAAAGTGATTGTTCACCTTTAATTCAGCACTTACACTACTGTATGTGGAGCACTAGATCCAGTTTGGAGCTCTGCAGTACAAGAAAGCATTGAAATACTGGAGTCCAGTAGTGAAAAACCAAGATGATTAAAGAGCTGGAGCACATGATGTACAAAGAGAGACTGAGAAAAAAGGGTTTGTTCATTGTGAGGAGAAGGCGGCTAAGGGGAGATCTTATTCCTGTTTTCAGCTGCTTATCACAGAATTGTAGAATTGTTTGGGTTGGGAGGGACCTTTAAAAGTCATCTAGTCCAACTCCCCTGCAATAAGCAAGGACATCTTCAGCTAGGTCAGGTTGCTCAGAGCCCCATCAAGCCTGACTTTGAACATTTCCAGGAATGGGGCATCTACAGCCTCTCTGGGCAACCTGTTTCAGCATTTCATTACCCTCATAGTGAAAAATGTCATCCTTATATCTAATCCAAATCTACCCTCTTTTAGTTAAAAACCGTCACCCCTTGTCCTGTCGCAACAGGCCCTGCTAAAAATTTTGTCCCTATCTTTCTTATAAGCCACCTTTAAGTATTGAAAGGCTGCAATAATGTCTCTCTGGAGCCTTCTCAGACTGAACAACTCCAACTCTCTCAGCCTTTCTTCATAGGAGAGGTGTTCCAGTCCTCTGATCATTTTCATATCCCTCGTCTGGACACACTCCAACAGGTCCATGTCTTTCCTGTGCTGAGGACTCCGCATCTGGATGCAGCACTTAAAATGAAGTCTCACCAGAGCAGAGTAGAGGGGGATAATCACCTCAATCACCTCCCTTGACCTGATGGCCATGCTGCTTTTGATGCAGCCCAGGATACGATTGGCTTTTTGAGCTGCAAGCATACTCTCTTATATCCAGCTTTTCATCTGACTTTTCAGGGCTGCTCTGAATCCTTTCATCCTTCAGTTTGTATTGATACTGACGGTTGTCGTAACCCATGTGCAGGACCTTGCATTTGGCCTTGTTGAACATCATGAGGTTCATATGGGCCCACTTCTCAAGGTCGTCCAGGTCCCTCTGGATGGCATCCCATTACGTGGAGGGTAGAGGGAAAATGAGGGTGTGCAGTGACAGAATAAGAGGCAAAAGAAAAAATTTGTAACAAAAGAAATTCCATTTAGAAATAAGGAAGGGATTTTTCACAATAAGGGTGGTCAAACGCTGGAACAGGTTTCTCAGAGGTGCTTAGGTATCTCCATCCAGGATGATGCTCAAAACTAGACTGACAGGACAGGGCCTGAGAATGTGCTCTACATTGGTCCTTTTTTTGAGCAAGGATTGAACAAGATAACCTCCAGAGGTCCTTTTCAACCTCAGCTGCTCCATGATTCCATGGCACCAGTGCAATGTACAATGGCACCTGAGATGCTCTAAGATCAAAGAAAGGCAAGCAGTACCTTGTGAAAAGACAAAATCCTAATCAGAGCATATCGGCTTGAGTCAGAACCTAGATAATTTTTGAGAAGCTTTTGCAGTCTTTCACCTGAAGTAAAATTACCATCGTCATGATCTTGCCAGAGGAGCTGTCAGGTATCTCCAGATCCTTTTCCAAAACTGTGTTGATACAGGTAGCTCACAGAGACCTATGATGGGAAAACATGGATGAATAACAGATGATATAATTTTTAAAAATATGTTACATCCCTGATCTTCTGAATTATCTGATGCTCGCTCTCTTATCTAAATTTCTGCCTGATTCTATGATATTAATAGGAATAAATCAAGTAAGAACATTTATATTCTACCAATACTTCATGTGAATAGTTGTGCATTAGGATGCTATTAATTCAGGTCTAGCATAGGCAGAGGCATAATAACAAGTCTTAAGGATGCTATAAGCAAAGAAAAAAGGGTATTGCAGGGCACTGATTATGTACAAGCACCTGTGCATTTAGATGAGAATACATCGATTTGTACAGGAAAAATAAATCTTCAAAAATGCTGCAATGCCAAAATAATATTAATATTCATTGTTTCTATTTAAAATGTATTTTAATAGGAAAAAGAAGAAAAAACAAGGAATGCTTTTATACATCAGTAATCACTCCACAACAGGAAAGAAATTCAAATCTGTGATGATCCCTTTTAGTCCTGGGGGGGATGGGGGAAAGGAAAAAAAATAGAAAAACATACTACTTAATTTTCCAGTGAGCAAAACCAGATAAAAAGTGGAACCCACAGAACATGAAAAGATCAAAATGTAACAGAAAAAAAAATAAGAAAAGACACAGTAAGCCAGCAAATTATGTACAATACTTAGAAGTCTGTAAGGGCTCGCTCTGAGGTCCTCGATGCTACTTTGTAATACTGAATCCTCCTGTGTTGTGCTGTGTTCTTTAGCTCAAGTCTTCCTTGCTATGCTTAATGATTTCTACTTTTCATTTATTTTACTTTGAGCATTGGTTATTAGTTGAATACTGTAATTATTGTAGGAAAGTCTAAACAGTGAATCCCAGTATTATAACTTTATAAGTGGGTGTAGCAGGCTGAGGGGGAGGAGTGAAAAAAATAGATATAATGGAATAATTAGTGCATCAAGTAAACAATGAACAGTTCTCTTTTTCTTTTGACTTTCATTAGGTAATTTAAGGCCCATAAAGGAATCAGCTACTATAAAAATTGCTTGGGTCTTTACCTAAAGTACTTACAGTGTAAAAGAACTTCAGGAAATTTTTGCAGAAATGAAAGAATTGCATATGGTCAACTTCAGTGTTCAGTGCATCCCTGAAATAGCCATATTTGAAGGCTTGGGCCCTGATCCAAATCCCATGTTAACAAAATTGTTCAGACTTCTAGAGACCTTGCTTAAGTCCTTAGAGAGTGGCATGTATACTCTGTTTCTTCAGTTTGGGGTGGAGAAGTTGTTGAGAGCTCACTAAGTTTTCCACCTTTTCAATTTCCTTACTTGCAAGATTTTCCTAGAGGAGAATACAATGTACAAACAACACCCTTCCCAATACAATGCTGTAAATTTCTAAGATTTGGGATTCATTCATTCTACCAACACTGTCTTTCTAAATATTTCTCATAAGCCAGCTATCAGAGATGGTAATGTAGAGATGCATGCACCTCTCTTTACAGTGTAGAGGGAGAAAAATGTTGATGCAAGAGAATCATATGCTGGGCACTTAGGAACTGGCAAGTGGCAGAAGCAAGACCAGTGAGGTGTTTTAAAACAGGCGATGTTACCTGGATAATGAAACCATCCATCTGAACAGGAAGCCTGATGACCACATGAAAGTTCAGCTTGTTAGCCATCATGTTTTCCTGTGCTGGGGAGAAAGTGAGTAGCTTGATACATGGACCACAGATTTGGAAATCTTGTTCCTGATGTCTTTGGCCTTTGGTAGGAATGCAGGTGCTATTACTGAAGTATCATTGCCTCTCTCTGCAGAATCTCTCAAATTAAATGCTGTGTATTTTCCTTTTCAAAAAGAAGGTGCTGTTTTGCATGACTCTCTACACTAGAACAGCAAACCATTTCTTCTGCCAAAATTTTTTTTAAAATATGGATGTGGTAGGAGCAAAAGGAGGAAACAATCAAGGACGTAGAGGCTGTAGTTCTTATGCTGCAGTGACTCCTGGTATGACATGGAAAAAGTCACTCAACTTCTCTGTGTCTCAATTTCCCATCTGTAAAATGGCATTAAAATACCTACCTCACAGGGGTGTTGTGAGGCTTTAAAAAATAATGTTTGTAAAGTGCTTTGAGATCCTTGGATGAAAGCTGCAATAAGAAGTCAAATTGTTCACTTTTTTAGTGCAATACAAGAGTGCTCTTCTGTTGAGATGGCTAAAGGCTTCCAGCTCATTATAGCTATTCCATGTACTGTCCATTATGATTTCCTCCTGTCTTTTGTTATATCAGCTGGGAGTTAAAAGGAAAAAAAAATACAATTGAGAATATCTAAATTGTCATAGTATTGTGTGGATGAGGGCTAAAATAATCTGGTAATCTTTTTAAACTGTGTTGCACACTCCTTGTCCATGCAACCCTAAAGCTAACAGAAAAAGTATATATGATAACATTGTGTGCTCTTCACCTAAACTGGCAAACTTGTGTCTTTTTGAGACAAACTCAGCCTCTTCGCCAAATAAAAAACTGCAATTTGAGTCAATGGTTACAAAACTTATGTAAAGGGTAGAGTAGGTGTTTTAGTCCTATATGCTTTGCAGACATTTAACAAACAGCCATTAAACAGCACAGTGTAAAGGTAGTTACCAAGCTAAATGTTAAATCTGAGGAATCATAGAAATGTGAAATGAAAGCAAGATTAGATTTCACAGGGCTGAATCAAAGAAAAGGTACACAGGTTCACACAGAGCTGCTGGGCTAATGTACTTTCCAGAAGACCCTTAACTAAGACACAAAGTAATGCAGTATTTAAAATTCCAGTTTAATAAACAGGTGACACAGTTGCTTCACTAGAGCAGGCTCAGTGTCCAACAGGCTGCTATTAAGATGACATAGTATACATAAATATCCTTTCCATTAAAATTAACTGCTGAATGGAGATAAGAAACATGAGCAAGATAGTTGTCAAAGAAAGTAGATGTGAGAAAAGGCCAAAAATTAAAAGAAAAGGAATGAAACTTGATTAAAATATGTTTTCCTGCCTCTCTCATCTGGAATTCATGCTTTACACTTTCTTCTCCTCCACCACCTTTTTCTCTTCTTCTTTTTAGGATTGAACGGGCAGGAGAACTGAAAAGGATATAACCAAACAAACAGAATAAAAAATATTATAGTTACAGCTTTCACCCAGCTTCACCTTCTCAAAAGGAATTTACATGTCTTCACTCATACAGTACGTGATTCATATTTTGACTTTTCACTGTTGTGGAGGCAAAGTATAACATCTTCCTCCCATTAGTGATCATTTACATGACTCCCATTCATGTAAAAACAAACACAAAGGCCCTTTTTAAAAAAACAAACCCTGAAACATTTCGCATTTCAAAAATTGCCCTATAATAGTTGCTGTGTACCTGAACAGTCCTCTGGATGGCTTTAGAAAATATGCTTTTTTCCTGCTTTTTATTTCAGTATCCTGTTATAGCTAGATTTGAACTAATTTCACCAGTGTGTGTAGATATCCTAAACTTGAAGGCACTGGCAATTTTGGAGCCATAGCTCACTGCTTCTCTAATGACTTTGATGTTTCTTTTGCTACATCTGACTGTCCATCTGATGTAGTTACAAGAAGCACCTCACAAAAGCAGCGGTTTCTACTGAATAGTCTTCTTGGCATCAGGTTTTATCCTTAATATTTAAATTAATGTGACATTTGTTGTACATTTCACTTTACAAAATGATCATTAGTGTATTAAAACATTTGCTTTTCAAATAGCACAAACTAATTATCCATTAATCCTTAACTTCCTACTTCTATACAGTCATTCAAGATGGAAATTTTTCAAATAAGAAGTGTAAGTGACTTCCCTTACCTTTACACTGAAAATCTGATACTCTGATATACTTAATTTTTGAGGGACTGAAACATACATGTGAATTAAGATTATCTTGACAACAACAGCAACTAAAATAAAACCACCTTTGATGATAGATAGCTAACCCACTATTGACTTGGAATATCTTTTCATGTAAAAATACTGTACATTCTCCCCTATTAATTATCTTCCCACTGTATTCAAGTAGATAATATATATGATATAATATTTTACTTTTAGAGCGTTTTTCTTTTCCCTAGACCTAGCCTAGTCATCTATGAGTTCTGCTGCTTAACTACAGCCTACTATCATCCCAGGATCCCTAACCACTGTGTAAAAGGAGTACTATCTTGTGGCTGAAATATTAATTATTGTGCTGTTGAGCTTTGTATTTGAAACTCTGATTTATTACCTTGTCCACTGACATAGAGTTATTTTTATAAAAAATGGCTTCCTATCATCAAAATGTTAGTGTACAAGCCACCTACTACCTGCAGTTTCCCCTCTTTGGTTTGTTTAACCCAAAGCATAGAAGTCACACTTTAGAAAATGCTGCGTTTTAGGTGCACCAGTGTTGAAAATACATCTGAGCTGAAACGATGCTATCAGAAGTTGATGGACTAGCTCTTGAGCAGGTGTTAATTGTCACAGCTTTACTGGTTTCTCTCAGTTTGCACCAGCTGATAAACTGGCCTAGCATGTCAATGGAATGGCAGAGTTAGGAACTTTCTTTTCCAGTTGTGATGCAAAACATTTAAATATTGCTTGAGTAGCCAATTATCAAAATATAATTTATGAGATGTTCATTAGTAAATAATGATGAATGTATATGTGTTTTAAGAATGGGTCTAAGAGTGACATAACTTCTGAGTGAACATGAAATATCAGAAAATGCTCTCTGGATGATACTCATCTGACCAAATGTGGATATCTTTAAGGCGGGCATCTCATCTGAGTCCCTTGGTTGTCTATGAAGAGAAACAGACACCTCTAGTAGTAATTATTTTTATTCTCAAGAAGGTATCTTAACCAGATCAGGTGCATTGTATCCTTAAAGTGTCTGCTTCTCTTACAAGGATTTCGAACATCAAATAAATTACTCAGATATAGATACCTGCCTTGCTCATATCTAAAGTTAGGTGAGATGAATCTCACCCTCAGGGCCTCGCATTGACTCCATCTCATTAATTTGTCCCTCTATTATTCAACATTTACTAAAACAAAGCTAAGTAAAATGTGGTAACTCTGCACAATTATTTTACAATACACAGGACAGTAGATAGCAGCCCTATCATACATGTATGACCATATAAATTGGGCTAGCTTATTTACTTAAAATTACATTGTGCATATAATTGCTTGTATGTTCCTCTCATGTAACAGTTTTTAAAATTCTTCTCCACAGTTTGCATAGTTAAACTGAGACATTTTTATTTCTACTGATGGATCCACTAAGTAAAATGCTATTTTGATCTTTGCGTATAGTTGGTAATTTAGCATTAATGGTGTGTCTGGTGTTAAAAAGTGACAATTTCCTGTTTGGTGTGTATTCTTTCTCTTTTGGTGAGTGGCGTTCATCAGTAAGAACAAATCCAGTAGTACTCGCTCCTTTGCCATCTACCATATTTACAACAAACACAAGACTGAGAAAAATTGGAAACCTAGGCAATTATGTCATATTAGTAATATGATTGTAATAAACTCCATAAACTGTAAATATAGAAGTGAAAGGAGAAGCATAAGTATTTATGCCATAATATTTAGCAGTAATAGTAATTAGCATTTTGATTGCCTTTTTCTTATTGGTTCTGTGAAAGAAATTCATGTGAATAGCAAATAAACAAAAATAGCCTTGTGGACTATAGAGAAATTCACTTTACATGGGCCTTAGTGTTACAGAATTGCTGTATGATTAACAGTATTTGACATGCAGTTTGTTTTCTGTCCGTGCGATTGCAACAACAGTTCCAATTGTAGCCACTTTTTTCTTTTCTTTTCCTTTTTCTTTCTTTCTTTGTTTCTTTCTTTGTTTCTGTTTTTTATGCAGAAGACCATCAAATGAATTGTCACAATACTCGAATAATGCAAGACACAGAAAAAGACGATAACAATAATGATGAGTATGATAATTACGATGAACTGGTGGCCAAGTCATTGTTAAATCTTGGCAAAATTGCAGAGGATGCAGCATACAGAGCCAGGACAGAATCAGAAATGAACAGCAATACATCTAATAGTCTGGAAGACGATAGTGACAAAAATGAAAATATTGGTCGAAAAAGTGAGCTGAGTTTAGATTTAGACAGTGATGTTGTTAGGGAAACAGTGGACTCCCTTAAATTATTAGCACAAGGACATGGTGTAGTGCTTTCAGAAAACATTAATGACAGAAATTATGCAGACAATACTTCACAGCAAGATAATAGGAATATGAACTTTGTAATGCTAGGGAAGCCTGTGAACAATGGACTTACGGAAAAAATGGTGGAGGAGAGTGATGAAGAGGTGTGTCTCAGCAGTTTGGAGTGCTTAAGGAACCAGTGTTTTGATCTGGCTAGGAAACTCAGTGAGACAAACCCACAGGAAAGAAATCAACAGCAAAACATGACCACTCGTCAGCATGTCAGGCAAGAAGATGACTTCCAAGGAAGAACGCCAGACCGGAATTACTCTGATATGATGAACCTAATGAGGCTTGAAGAACAGTTGAGCCCCAGATCTAGGACTTTTTCTAGCTGTGCAAAGGAGGATGGTTGTCATGAAAGAGACGATGATACCACCTCTATTACTTCAGATAGGTCTGAAGAAGTGTTTGATATGACAAAAGGTAACTTAACCCTGCTTGAGAAAGCAATTGCTTTGGAAACAGAGAGAGCAAAAGCCATGAGAGAAAAAATGGCAGTGGAAGCTGGAAGGAGGGATAATATGAGATCATTTGAGGAACAGTCTCCAAGACACCTTTCTGGAGATGACAGGAAGCCTAAACCCAGTGACGGCCATGTCAAAAAGCCATATTATGGTAAAGGTAATATTTCTATATACCGTATGTTATGTCATGAGAAAGTGTGAGCTAACGTGTTAAGTTTTGCGTAGAACTCTGAAATGAAGTTATTAATTACATAAAATGGGAACTTTATTTAAATTGTAGTAGTATGGCATGATTGTAAAATAGCATCAAGCTGTGGATATAAAATAAAAAAAAAATCATTCTGCAGTGTTAGAAGTATGTACAGTATTTCAGTGAATATCATTTGGTGAAATTAAAAAGAATAACTTTTCGGGGAAACAAAACAAATAAGAGATCATGTTGAAAGAGGCAAAGATTTTTCTTAAGTTTTTAATATACTTTACAGTAATAATTAAAAAACAATGAAGATCATTACGTTGCAAACTATCAGAGAGTGGGGTTTTGTGTAGCAGGTAGTCAATCAGCTATGAAGTGCATATTTTACAGATTGGATTGCGTAGGTGGCATCATGATTTATAAAATTATCATCAAATGACAGTTATTGATGAAGCCTCTCCCATCTAAAATGTAGAATTGCCTCATAGAAATTGAACAGTATCAGAATGACCGATAACATAAGATAGGGGCAGTGACTACACATTAATTATCTTAAGATAGTAAGGTAATGGAAGCCATTTGCTATGCAAGGCATGGTGTGGCCTGGGCTGAGATCAATAGCAATTTCTTTCTTATGTGCATTCCACTTCACTGGTTTCATTCCATTGTGGAAACAGTTAAGGTGCTGCCTTGACCATAATTCAATATTAAAAAAAAACAACAAAACCAGATTAAAGGTTACCTTTAGAACACCTTTTAATTTATGGGGTTATCATGGTGATGGTGTGTTTATATTACCACACCCTTCTTCAACTTGTCTACATCTGTACATGTAGGGCCGTGTTGTATAATGTGTTCAATACCTCCTGAGACTCACTGAACACCCTTGATTCCCATTGACTTTAGTGGAAGTTGAGGACGTGGTAGATCTTGGGAGATGCTAATCAGGGACTGCGTTCATTTTATATTTGTTGTTAAAAATATATTCTTTCCTTTCTACAACTGAGATGGTGGGCATTTTTCTCCATTTTATAAATCCCTGTTTTGAAAGAGTAATACCCTAAGATCTGCCTGTGACATTCAGGTGGGCAGACAACATCTTGATCCAAGAAAGGTTTTTATCTTTTTAATAAGAAAAGTAATGACAAGTCTTCTGGAAGAGCATGGAAATTACTGATGTCAAACACTTTTCTGCAATGCATTTTAGTGAAGCTTTGTTTGTTTTAAACACAAAAATGTAGTCCAGTGAGTTCTGTAGGAACCTCAGGTGTCTGGGGAAGACAACTTTATTTAGTTAGTGTATTGCTGCATAGCCATGTGGATGTTGTGCTACATGTTGTTTGCATGTGAGCTATTGTAGTTACATTTCCCTTTGAATATACATCTCTAATAAAACCACAGAAAGCATGGCAAACCAATGTTAATTTTTGAAGAACTTTTTAACACTGGCATTGTCCAGCCTTTCCAGTCTATGTATGCCTGGGAAAACATTTATGCATATAGATTTGCTGTCTGCAAAAAGGCCTTGTAATTTCTGACAGTAACAAAAATACAGACTTCCTTTTTCAGTAACTTCTAGAGCTTCTTTGAAACATCTTGTCTCTTGGGAGCTGCAGGCTGAATTGATAATAGGTCCAAACCCAGCCAGTGAATAAATATTGTGGTAATTTGGACCAAGAAACTTTGTAGAGTGGATCGTTCTATGCTTTTTGAATAAAGGAAGAAAAAAACCAAAACTTAATCCTTCCTTACTTTAAAAAACATAGATAACATTCTGGTAGTTTTTGAGAGAGGAAGCTTTATGTAAGACAATCCCTTATATCACTTGATCTCCACTCACACATTATCTTCCAAATACTGCTGGAAGAGATACCCACAGAGATGTATGATATGGTTAAATGGAAACATTTTGGGTGCAGAGGTTTAAAGTGAGAAATACCTCCTGGCTTCAGTTCTGCTTTCAGAGATTGCTGAAACAACTGTTAAGGGACCACTAACCATTTTTCCCTGCCATTTAAAGCTTTCTAAACAGCCTTTCTTCTGAAATTTATGAAATTTAAAAACTTTTGAGTCCTCTGACAACCTTCACTCAGGCGATGCTCCCATTGTAGCAAGGAGCAAGGAAAGGTTACAGGATTAAATAAAACTCTGCAATATTTCTCCTAATTATAAAAAGAGTATCCAGTGTTTTGTATAAAGTTGTGGAAAGTTTAGTCAAATGTCTTCCATTAAAAGCAATGGGAAATTGTGCAAGTACAATTTTATGCAAGTTTTGAAATCATTAAGAATAGTATACAGCATCTTTTCTGACTCATTAGACCATAAAGGCTCTTAAAGATCTGGTACATGCTATAACTTTATAGCATAGACTTGAATACAGAGGAGGATTTGCTTGACACTGTAGAATGTCATTGTCCGGATCCTCGGCTGCTCTAAATTAGAATACTTTTCGTTGTCTTTGGTGGAGTTCTGAGAATGTGGCATAGCTAAAGTTCCTCTAGTTTAAAGTCTCTAAAAAGCCATTATGGTCTGTATCATCTACATTTTTACAGTCTTGGAATATTGTTATATTTACATAATTTGTATTTCATTCACATTACTTATTCACTTATCTAATACTTTTACACATCCCAGAGTACTTGACATGAAGAGTTGCTTAGAGTTGTGTATGTATGTAGCTGTGGGCTTGCTGTTCTAGTGGTCTCAGCACAGGCCTATCTGGCAGGAATTCAAATCCCTACTCTGACATTTGCTCCTTCTGTGGCCTTGGGTTTAACTTCTTGATCTCTTTGTTTCAATTTCATGATGTATAAGATTACTGTATTTCCGGGAGTGTTGTGATAACCATATAGCACTTTGGAGATAGATTTGCATATATATTTATCATTAAAGAGCATGAAATTAAAAACTGTGCTCTAAAATCAACATGCAGGTTAAGTAAAATAAAACTTTTCATAATTAGGGATTCCATTTGCAAAAGACAAGGTTTAAATATCATATGAAAATATAAGACGTGGAGGGTCATTACCGTGAGCTAAATAATTTCTGTAAAATGAAGGTGTTTTGAAAGAACTTGGAATGTAAAAGCATATAGATATATTAAAAAGTTACCAGAGGGAAATCAAGGAAAAATAAGTCTACAACTAATGTGAGCTCTGGATTGTATTGATTCATGCTGAAAAAAATTGGTTGTGTGTGAAGTTCTGCAAGTACTGAAATTTCCACTGATTGTACTGAATGTTGCATTTGTTGAAGCTGGAACAGAATTTAATGTAAGAAAGACTAGTAGCAAAATCTTGTTTTCCAGAGATGAAAACATAAATACTGAAGCAAAGCAACGACAAGAACAGTATAAAATAATTAAATGAGGATAGCTCAGATTGGATATTGAAAGGAGGACTAGAAAAATGGAAGGGCTTTGCTGGTTGATCTTGATGCAAAATGTTAGCAGTTAGAGTATCCTGAATTTTATTACCTTAACACTAATATGAAAATGAGCAATAATCTCCGAAATACAGCAACTGTGGGCAAGTTGATAAGATGTAATTTGTATCATGTGCTGAGCTGGAAGGGTAGGGATGTTATTTTACGGATGTTTTGTTAAAGGAAACAAGCTGATGAAGTATATGAGAAAGTTCTAGTTCAGGATTAATCTCACCATCAGTTCCACTACATTATTGGCAGAAAACTTTGTTTTGTTGAAAAAAAAAAGTCTATTTAGACCTTTCATTGATTTGTAGGAAAGAAGATCATTAACCTTTTAAGCATATGAATATTCAAGCATTATATATGCATGTTTGTAATGGCCCAGATTTACACAGCCAATGATACTTTCTGTAGTTCTGGTTACAATGTTTACCCCACCATAATTTATCGAAGGTAGAGGAATATTTGCATAATTTTTACCTCTTCAAATGGGATTTAAAGAAAACAAGAGTTGTGTCCTCAGTGAGCCATGGAAAAAGGATTTATTTGTGCTGAATCATTGAATCATTATGCTGAAGAGCTGGGTTTGCTGTTCTCTGGACATTGAACTTCTATGACAGTACATGTGCAGACCTTAATATATCAGGCAAATAAGAATCTAAAGAATGGAAACTCCAACTAAACAGTTTCCAAGTGACCTTACACCCTTGAGCTGATGCTTGCCAGCAGAACATTGATTGACAGTGGTATGGCTTTGCTATAAAAAGGTCACTTTCCAATCACTGTGAATGGATATTGCTGTGATCATAGAAGCCTGCAGTCTGAAAAGAAGATAATGGGATAAAAGTGACAGAACTTTGTTAAGAAGTAGAAGGGTTTTTTTTTCTTCTAGTTTTCCTAAGAACATTTACTAAAGAGTAAATGACATGATTAAATGAACCTTCTTACAGAAATGTGAAAAGCATCATTCACTTGACACATTTGTTGTAAATTATAGATCCCTCAAGAACAGAAAAGAAAGAGAGCAAATGTCCTACCCCTGGGTGTGATGGAACTGGCCATGTAACGGGGCTTTACCCCCATCACCGCAGTTTGTCAGGATGCCCACACAAAGATAGGGTCCCTCCAGAAAGTAAGTTTACATTGTTTCATGGAAAGTGGGGATAAAACTACAAAGATTTTTCTAGCATGCTTTTTAAACCTTTTATTTAAAAAATTAATTTCATTTTTCAGTATGGTTTGTCTCAACTTAGTCAAATGTTCTGTGTTATACTTTTTCCTTTATTCCATCATTTCCATTCTCTACTAACTTTTACACTAAAAGAACAACTTTTAAAGCTGTATTCTTTGATTTTTAAGAATCCTAGGTTATTTTTAAATAGATGTATTCAGTCAACAAAGAAAAAGGTTTCCAGAAGATGTGCACTGCTTTTACTTCTGCGTGCTGATGTCACATCAACTGTCCCTCTTGTCTTGTACAGGAATAATTGTACTTGGAAATCTTGCAGCCCCTTTCCTTTGTTGTTGTTGTGTCTGAAGCGTAAGTTATATTCAACTAGTTTATATTATTAAAAATAACAATTTGCCTGTTTACTTAGTTACGCAACTCAAGATTTTGAGCAAACTTCCCCTGTCAGTCACATGGGTGGAATTTCCTGCCATGTCAGTATATTCTCTGCAAAGGAGGTTCATTCCTGTGAACTCGCAGCTGTTCACCTGAAGGCAGAGGGCTCCATTTCTGGAAGTCACCTCCTTGGCTGGTGGAATCAGCATAGTTCTGTTGAAGCTAATTGGTCTATGCTGATTTATGCCATGTAAATGTCTAGCTAAGGTCCAGTGCTCTTTCACACTAATTTTAAAATAGAGTCACTCCCTTGAAGCCTATGGATCTAAAATCCCGACTGTACATCAGCACTTACAGACCTAACCTCAATGGATTTGCAACAGCCTAAAGGAAGTGTTGTAAAGAACATCAGGGCTAAAATGGTCCCCAGCTTCCAAAGTGAAGTAGATTCTGAAGGACAGGAAAGCAGAAGTAGATTAGCACACCAAGATATAAGAAGTCCCCTCTTTCATGATAGATAGGCTTCTTCCAGAAGTAAAGTGATGAGGAAGTGCATTAGGAAACTTTGCAATAGCTTGATTGATCTCTGAACACAGTAGAACAAATAGAGTAATTTCTCTGCTTTGCAAGACCCTGTAATTTTCTGAAACAGAGATATTTATTCAGTTGCTCAAAGTTGTCTCATTTTTACAAATGGTAAATAAAAAGCTCTTTAGAAGACTTTGTAAATCAAAGAAGAATATAGCTTTAAACTGTTTGCATGCTCTTGTACCTACTAAAATGAAAAAGGTGAGCTCATCTTTTTTTTTTCCTGTGATGTTGGCCTTGTGAAGCATGTTTCAAGACCAGCTTTGAACAGTAGGAATTTCAGAGTAAAGCTTTTGCATCTATACACATTTTAGTACACTGATGATGGGGTGATGATGATGGTTATCTTTTAATCAGTATATATGGTTAAATTCTCAAGTCTCTGAATGGCTTTTATTCAGTTCTTAACTCTGTCAAGGAATTAATTGATTTTGTTAGATTTTTTTTTTTGAGTGAGAACTAAATACAGGCTTCCAGACTGGTTCTTGCATGAGAAAACCAGAACTTTGCAAGGGCTGGATGGCTTTTTTCCATAGAGTGGTGCACTGCCGTGCAGCTCCAAGACATGGATTCGGATACGTCTCACATCATACAAAACTCTTCAGTGTTACCAAAAAAGTTCTTGAAAATTTGGCACTTCATAGCATGAGCTTTATGATTTAGAGGAATACTGCTCTGAGCAGCCATGGGAGGAAGTTTTCCATCCAGCTTGCAATGGATGCAGATGTAAATAAATTTACTTGCTTAAGCTTGTACCACTTATTTCTTTTTTACACAGTTTTCTTTTTTTTTTCCCCACCATCACTCAATTATTAAGTGCTTACTTTTAGTTTTTAGGCTTTTGAAAAAAAACCTATCCATTGCAATTTTCACATCTGTAGAGAATACAAGTAAAAATTAAAGGACCAATTCTGCTCATCATATAGATATGAATGATATATCTATGTGGAAGTGAGCAGTACTGGCCACTAGCTCAATTGGGCTGTCTTATAGTTAGGGTTAAATTCTGTTTAGGGTTGTACTGAGGCGTGTTTCAAATAATTCAGTGTTCTACCAGTATAACTTGAGAGCGGATTTTCAGCTCTCAAGCTTGATACTGTGTGTATGAAGCTATGCATTATGAATGCATACATTTTCTGAAAGACTTTTTCTAGTTTGTAATTTTGTATCAGACCATTGCTAGCTCACACTTCACTGTTGAGCTGATCTTTGCTCAGTGTTTTTGTATGAAGATGATGTTGGAAGTCTTCTGCTTCACTGTTGCACCAGAGATGTATTTGTTTATAGGTTCTGTAACCTTCATAACTTTCACTGTTGCCCTGTGTTAATGAGTATAGGGTCACGATACTTACTTCCCTCATCAGGCTTTATTGGCTATGTGTGTCACGTGTATTTTGAGGAATGCTGGTTGTTAATGAATCCTGCTTTGTTTTAAAATGGTTTCATATATACTGGGATTTGATTTTTTTTTTCTTGTTTTCATACTCTGCTGTTTTCTCTTACTCTCCTTGTCAAGTTCTTGCCATGCATGAAAATGTTCTTAAGTGTCCTACACCAGGCTGCACAGGCCGGGGCCACGTAAATAGCAACAGGAATTCCCACCGAAGGTAAGGATGCCGCTGCTGGACGCCAATCTAGAGGGAACAGTGCCTCCGAACTGCAGCCCTTCTGGCAGTCCATTGGCGGGGGGGGGGGGGGGCATGAGTGTGTGTGTGTGTCGTTGTTTTGTTCTTAAGATTGACAGATGGTGCTTCGTGTGCTTTATCCATTTTAAAGAGTTACATTTATTCATGTATTTCCTGAGGAGGAGAAGTATGCATTTGCTTCAGTATGGAAGACATTTTAAGCATCCTTTAGTTTTTTGGGTGGTTTTTTTTTCTTTTTATTTTGCTATTATCTGAACAGCAGTGGTACAAAACGAATGGTATGAGTCCTTATGGGTATGTCACAGGGAGAAGGAAGAGTCTGCCAACATCAGCAGGACTAGGGCAGAGTTCTTGTTCTCACACTTCACTCTCTTCAGGGATTATTTTATAATGCATGAACAAATCCACTCTACTCCTAAAAATGATTTTTTTAATACACGAGAAATGGCATTTTAAGTACACAGACATCATAATAGTTAGCTTTCCTCCTGACCACAGTTGAAACCCCAAAGTCCTTATTCAGCTGAAACTGAATGAGAATTTTGCCTGCTTAAGAAACATTATGAACATGTCTTATTAAATTTAAATATGAGAAGCCAGAAATGTTAGTCACAAATATTCTAGCCAAGCAAAAGAAGATCAAGGAAAAAAACACTTTTCTATAGTTTCCTAAGATTATTAATAAATTCTTACGGACAGGATGTCGTTGCCTATTAAATTCTGTGAAGCAAATAACAAAATTTTCAAAATGTTACCTTAATTTTAGTACATATCATAATTTC
>NW_010168433.1:68655-77744 GCF_000695765.1 Mesitornis unicolor
ACAGAACAAGATCTTGCTTATTTCTTTGCAATTTTAAAAAAATGCAGGAAACGTGGGTAAAAGGCTAAAAGGAACTATGCAAGGTTCCTATTACTGAATTCCTTTTTTTACTGTTAATTGTAGCATGAAGGTACTGGACGTTCAGTCTTATCAAGCTGTGGGTTACTAGAGCCCCTCAAATTAAGTGCATGTCTCCCAGAAGGCTCTTGTGGGTAGCACCCCATCTGCAGTAAGCTCTGGTACCCCTTTCTTCTCTGCAGTGATGCTGCCAGTAGATGCAGCAAAAACCTCTGAGAAGGCTTTATGAGAATTACTGCTGCTTGAAGCAGCATTCATTTCTGGTTGAATATCTACTAGAATATTTGAGGTGTCTGAAGAAGAGCATGTCAGTGGAGTGCGGCAGCCCTCTGGCATGACTCCAAAAACTGCACAAAGCCCCCTCACCCCTCTGCAGAAATAGGGCAGCAAGAGAGGGCTGGGGGAAGCAGTCTGCAGTCTGTGCTCACCTCTTTCTGCAGCTTTTGGGGCATTTTCCTCTGCTTCACTTTTTTATTTTTTTTTCTTCTGTATTTCCTTTAGAGAAGGGAACATCTGGAAATGCACTGATTTGCCTTTCATTTTAATTTCTTTTCCTGTGGAGATCACAGAGAGCTGCGGTCACATAAGCATGCAATAGACTATGACAAGGAAAGGACCCCCTCCATTGTCAGGTCACAGGTTTTTACAGCTTCACTAAGAGCACCATCTGCTGGCATCAATATATTTATTTTTCCCTGTTCTAAATCTTTTCCAGAAGAATCAGGCTTATTATTGTCACTTCAATAATAGTTTAGCATTTGCAAATTTAATTGAATTTCAATTCAAGTGCAGAAGTTCTTTTCATGTTACATCACCTGCTATTAGAAAACATACTTCAGTGGCTGAAATTCATGAACACTAAGTATAACATAGCTGAGATGTAGATTTAGAGACCCAAGGCCAAATTTTGCACTCATTTATATGCCTAGCAAAAAGATTGGAGTTAATGGAGCTGAATGAGGTGTGAAGCAGTGCAAGATTTGGCCTGTATGGTGGTGTCATTTAATCATCTTCAGGAGCCATTTTATTGGCAACATTTGCAGATGCATAAAGGTCACAAATCTGCTAGCACAGCTGCACAGTAGATTCCAGTTTATATTCTCCTCTTCTACTGGTATGTTCACTGGCTGACATCCATGAATAATCTACTGATACACAGTCAGAGAAGAAGAGCAGATGTAAGATCTACCATGCAAATTTGAAAGCGGAAGAAAGGAAGTCTGTTCTAGAGAAAATACATATGACCAAAAAGCTTTTGGAAACTCTTTTCCTTCAGATTCTTCCTGATGCTGGCTAAGGAGGAGAAAGAGTAATTGGATCAGTGCTATAATGTGAAACTACGCAGGACAAGACAATTAAATTTCCTTTCTGTAATTGCAGCCTCTCTGGATGTCCTATTGCTGCAGCAGAGAAACTGGCTAAAGCTCAAGAGAAGCATCAGAACTGTGATGTGTCAAAATCAAACCAGGCATCAGATCGGGTTTTAAGGTATTAGAAATCACTATAATACTTATTCTTATGCAGAATTCATCACACATTCACCTAATCTGAGAATTTATATTTATATACGTTGTATATACATACATATCTTCTTTAAAGAAGAGTTAGAATTAGGGCTTCTGGATCCAATCCTCACAGTGTATATTTCCCACTCAATTTACATGGGGGAGGGTTGGTAATTATTTTGGCAAGTACATGTAAAGCTGAAAAGCTCATTTTTGTCTTAGGCATTGTTTGGTGTAAAGATGACTGCTGGAGTGCAAAGTCTAAGAACAATGTGAAAAAAGTTGGTATCTTTTGGGAATAAACTAATATTTACCGGTAAGTCTTGGTTTTTTCAGCAGGCTTTTACTAGTAAATATCAGTTTAAATTAAACCAGAAGCCCTATTTACATTACCAAACTGGTAGTACACTTTTTGGCAGGACACTTGAAAAGTGCCAGGTACAACTTAGATTCCAAAATAAGGTCAGGCTTAGTTCTTTGTCGCTGTTTCTCCACTCACTGCCAGGAAGGACAGAAAGAGAGAAAAATTATCCTAAGTTTTCACACAGGAAGGACCTTGAACCAATTTGACATAATTTTCTCCCTTATCTTCATCCATATAGGATTCTGCATTTATCAAAACCTGTATCCAGCTTTGTGCTATTGTCTCCTCTTTTGAGATATGTGAGTGGAAAAAATATTATTTTTAAGGAGCTGAAGTGTGAAAGATACATGTAAAGGAACTAGACTTCTGCATGATTGTACCAGCCTTATGCTGAAGATGCCCCAAGAGCTGCAGAATTTCTCCATGGATACTGCAGTATCTGTGGGCTGGGATAGGTACATCCCTCCCAGCTGCCTGGATGAGCATGGTGGAAGTGCCGCAGCTTTAGTTCCCAGAATTTCCTACTTATCCCATAGGTTTCTTAGTATTTAGATATCTTCTGGATTTAAAATCTGATAGGGCTGCTTAAAATGAAAGTTTTCTACTGTATTATCAATGTCATTCTTTGAATATTCTCTTAAAACTTCATCTAATCTTCATGGTCTTTCCAAAAACCAATCTTTCCATAGAGCTACGAACACAGAATTATGGTTCACATCTACGTAAGATTTTTTGTCATGCCTGTTGACTTTGTTTTCCTTCCTCAGATTGCTTTTGATGGGCTTTATCCTAACTGCCCCTAATTCTCATTGTATGGTTTTTCATAGAGCATCCCAGACAGTTTTCTTAGAGAAGGGTTCTTCAAATCCTGTAAATGAAAACCACCCTTTGAGGGAGTAACGCAGTTTCTTACTTGTTGGAAAAAGATGGATCAAAATAGCTGTGGCTCTTCCCAGTGCCCATTGGAGGGAAGCCACTGAAGTCAGATGCCATACAGAGAAGGCAACTGCTCAAAAGCAGCATCCAGTTTGCTGGCAAACTCCCTAGGAAGTTGCGCTCCAATCTTAACTTTTCTTGTGAGCTTGCTGTGTTTCAGATTCTATAGACAACTCAAATAATGCTTTCATCTTGTCTCCTGCTTCCCTTTTACCTTTAAGTCATTGAAGCATTTAAGATGAAGAACTTGGGAGCTATTTATAATATTTACATGCAGGCAACTGATGGGCAGACAGAGATGTTCTAAGACTAAATCTTGAATATTTGTCTTCATCCCAGTTTCCATCCCACCTGCATTTAAAATTTCTTACTTAAAAAGAAATCAAATCCATAGGGCTTCTGTTCCACATAAATTTTGGATTTGCATTGAATGAAGAGGATCTGAATTGCATTTTTTTAGCTAAATATATATTATCTTGAGACAGGATCGAAATACTATTTGTATCAGCTCATTGTATAAATGAGCGCACTGTATTTTGTGAGGAAGACGTGTCTAAAGGAACGAGCATACATAAATCAAAGGGAGTAGTATGACTAATATGATTTCTTGAGTGATCTTTACATAAATATCCTGACTAAAGTCTAAGAAAATTAATTCATTCAGAAAAACTTAAAATTCAAAACCTTTTTCTTGCTATTTATCACATTCCATTTTGTTAGTCAGCATGATGATACTTCTGGTCTTGACTGAATTTATGTTCTTACGAATGTTCCTTCCATTTCTTCTGGTTATAAATGCAGTAAAGAGAAAAAAAAAAAAAAAGAAAAAAACTTGATTGTAGGATTCTTGATTCCAACCTCAGGTGTGCTGTTCTTCATCTTCACCTCCTGCTAAATGCAGTAGGTAGACAAGCAGCACTGTGTAGCAGTTGCTGCCTATGGCCCAGTCATATACCACTTTCTTAATAGAGGACAAGGTTTGCAGAATCTGACCTTCATTTACCTGCTTTGAGAGCTGATGACTTCTGTGTCCACATGCAGAAAACACCATGACAATGGAGGAGTTCACTACAGCATTCTTGCACTGAGTTTTTACAAGTATCTCCAATGGCCAAAGGAGATCAGTCAGGGCTTCTCCTGACTATTCTCCCTGATTTTAATCAAGAGAAATGTATCTCATACAGTTTCATTCTATATTCATTTGCAGAACCTTCCTTGAGCTGTGTGTCTGCGTATCAGAAATAGCAGCTCCTGCTGGAACCTTGCATTTAAGGGTGAGCAGGACCTGCAAGGCAGCAGCTCAAAGTCAACAGAGGTTTTGAGACTCTCCTATGTATTTCTCAAGATGCACATGCATTTGTATATTGAGGGATGAAACACAACTAGCTCCTTTGGAAAGCACGTGGGAAAACAGTATACAACTCCACTGAAAGAAGTTCAGAGGAAACTCCATTAATTAAGTGGAGCTTCCAGTGCTATTTTTATTTTCTGACATTTAAAGAAATCTGTCCAAACTTCTTCTGTCAGTTTGCCTGCCCCTCCTTAATTCACCTTCCTAAAGAGAAGATGTTCGCCGGGTGATGCAATTACACGGGGAAAGGGAAACCCTGAAGTATTTTAAAACAGAATTTTAAAATACTTTTAGCTACAGGATACATTTAGTAGTATTAGAATTAATTTTGTCTAGGCTTTGTTCAAGAAAATATATATTGTTTGTCTGCTGAAAATAACCAAACTAAGCAAATGCAATAATATATTGCTGTCTCTTGAGTACAAGGAATAACTAAGATTTTCTAATCTGAGCTATAAATTATGCACAGACACAGTAAACTGAACTGCATCTAACAAACTTTACATATCTTTAATTTCTAGGCCCATGTGCTTTGTTAAGCAATTGGAGATCCCTCAGTATGGCTACAGAAACAATGTCCCCACCACCACACCCCGCTCCAACTTGGCCAAGGAACTAGAGAAATACTCTAAGACTACGTTTGAATATAACAGTTATGAGAACCATGCCTATGGCAAGAGAGCCATAGCTCCCAAGGTGCAATCCAGGGATATATCCCCCAAAGGATATGATGGTAGGAGGTGCACACTCTTATACATGAGAGACAAGTTTGTAGTTAATCGTGTTGTTGTATATGTAAACATCATACAAATAAGACATGTTTTCATGTTCATATAGTATATGAGGAATACTGTCATGTGTAAGTTATTTTAAAGGCCTTTTAAAAAAGCGTTGTTTTATATGGTGCTTGCTTCAGGATTGTTGCAGTGGCAAAAGAACATCTCCAGCTATTAGGCTCCTGGGTTGTGTTGAGATTGCAATAAAAGCTAAGTAACAGAGCCAGTCCTTGTGGTGAAGGAGCACTGCATTATGGTGCTATCTGGGAGATCTGGCCTCAAGGGTCACATTAGGATTCTCGCTTCTGTACGGTAGTTCAGGTGACTCGTAAAGATAACATACTTGCTCTGTGGGGATACGGAAGTAGAAAATCTGGATCTCATTGCACTTCAGAAATCACTGCTACTTACTTAATGAGTCATTTCTGCTCATTTTGTCCTCATGAATACACCTGTTGAAGTCTCTCGAAAACCTAAGTAACGTGTGTAGGAGAGGGCTGAAAGCTGCTTCAGTTCAGGAGAAGACGATGGGGTCTCTTAGACAAGAAGATTTTTATTAGGGGAGAAAAATGAATGGCAGGATAATAAATGAGGATTTGGATTGTAGCTTTTGAGGACATCAGTAATTTTTCAGAGCAATACAATTATATGTGTGTATGTATATTTTGTATTTGTATATATAAATTTATGAAACCAAACTGTGCCTTTATCTTCTATTTTCTTTCTTTTTTTTTGAATGGCAACAGTTTATTTTTTGGTTAAAGTATTTTATAGTACTCAATGACTACCATAAGAAATTTCAGGCAGATGTCAGATTTTTGTTTAGGAAAACAGGGATAAGTATACTATATAGACCAATTTATGCTGTTGCCTGAACACAGACTCTGACATTGAAAAGTAGGTAAGTGGAGAAAGGGAAAATTGCTACAGCTTCTGCCTTCATATTTCTGATATTTTGCATATTTTGCTTTCTCATAGAATCAATAACCATGTTCTTGTACTATAGCAGAAAGGAGAAGGTTTGTGAAAGGCAACTTATTTTTGAGTAAAAGTGCCCTTTTTTCTTCTCTCATACGCTTGTCTTGTTTACTTGTGTCAGAATAAGGGCTTGAGAATTATAAAGGTAATGTGCTAAATCTAACTGTGATTAGTAAGCTAATGAGTGTACATTAATATAACATAAATGAGATATTAACTGTTGTGCATACAGTCTGTCTAGTCTTACAGAAAGGAAGGAGTCAGATTCTTGCTAGAGATCCTGTGGACATGCATATTTTCAGATCACATTACTGTTATTTAAGCAACTAATAGATATTTTTCTTATTTAAGATCCCTTTTCAACAAATAATTACAAACTCCACTTTTTTTTTTTACAAGTCACCAGAACTTGAAAATATTTGTAACATTAAGCACAAGTTTAACAGTGGCCTTAAATAGTGAAAAGCTAGGATGATCATAGAATCATAGAATACCAGGTTGGAAGGGACCACGAGGATCATCTAGTCCAACCTCTCGAGGTAAAAGTATAGTTTAAATGAGATGAGTCAGCACCCTGTCAAGCTGACTCTTTAAACTGACCAGTGTAGGGGAATTTACCACTTCCCCTGGGAGATTGTTCCAGTGTCTGATTGATCTCATGGTAAAAAAAAATTCTTCAGGATTATGTACATCACCAGATGTATATCTTCTGGATGATATACATCACCGTCTTTATGTACACACATCGTCCTTTGATATAAACAGGAATTTTACTTGGAGATAAGACTGGGACTAGGTTGTTTCACTGCTCAGTAATCTGAGCCAGAGAGGACTGAGGGACACTGCATACATGTGATTCATGCTGCTACAGCACATATAGATAGTTCTTGTGTACTCTGAACAGCTGACAGCCATTCTGGCTGGAGCAGGTTGTTTGGATTCCTTATGAATTTGTTCTATACTCCTGGCTCTGTAGGAGGCAGCACATGCTGTTCATCCACGTGATGTGTGTTCTGTTTGGCTAGACAGACATGCCGATGTGGTCCCAAAGATGGGACCTAATTTGTACCCTATCAGGGATTTTCATGAAACATTTAGGATTCACATCTCTTTGATATTCCATAACTACTCCATCATGTTTGGCTTAAATTTGCAATGGGTTTTGAAGTTCCTGAGAAATACCAGCTAAATTCATAGAACGATGAAGTTAAATCCTGGACACACTGAAATAGGTCAGAGTTTTGGCACTGCCTTTCAATGACACAAGGATTTTGCTGACAGTTATTGTAAATAACTGAATATGAAGGAGATTTCAGGACGAGGCTCTTGACTTAAAAAAACCACTTTTCCTCAAGAAACTCTGCAGTATTTCTAGGTGAATTCGTATTTGTGTGTAAAAAAAATTACTAATTACTGCTACTAAAGTCATTATGAAAGCACAGAGTGCACACCTATTATGTATGTCAGCAAACACATTTATAAAAAAGCAGATTTTTAGCTCAGAAAAGTCATCATGAAAACCTGAAAGGAAGCCTAAGGTTTTGGGAGAACTTGCAAGTAAACAGTGCTTTAGTTTTCTGACTCTGTAAGATGAGACAAATAGTCTAAGGATCTGAAAAATCAATAATTTCATGTCTCAATCCTTTTTTAATTGTAACCTAGAACTGTATTTTCATCATCAGATAAAGGGATTACCTGTTCAATAAGTGTATGGTTATGAGTGACATGAACATAAATAGCTCCTTTGGATTGTTTTCTTGATTTTTTTTTCCAGTAAGCTTTAATAAAAACCAAATAGAAAATGGATGCTCTGTATTGTGGGGTAGGATACTCTGATTAATTCTTAAGAAATCCTGTGTTTGTGGGCTTGTTTTTCCTTTGAAACCAATTTCATAGTGTATTGGATATTGGGCTGACGGTATACAGCAGTAGAGATAAGAACAGCTGGGCACAGCAGGCAGAGGAGACAGCTCTTTCTGTTGCTCAGATGGTGGCAGGAGCTCCTCTCATTCCACCAGTAGTACTGGGCCTTTCCATCAAAACACTGAGAAAGTGTTAGGAGTGGGAATCATCTGACCATATAGAGACTTTTATAACGTCAGCACCTACATCTGAGCTTGTCACCCCTTTCAGGTCCAAGGAGAAAGGTAGACACTTCTCTGATGCAGTTCATCTCCTCCTGAAGTACTTATTTAAAACCAGTCAGGTGAATCATTGCCTGAAAGTGACTATTTTTTCCCACTGCCTATGGAGGAAGCCTATAATGGATAGGTCAGATATCTGAAGTCAGGTGGGATGAATCTCATTGTGCAAGTCAGAAAAAGTATTGAAGCTGTCATTAATTTATGTAACACATACAAAGTTTAAGCAATACTGGGGGTCACGGTGCTTGGGCAGAATTTAAGTCCACTCAAAATATCTTAGTTTGATCCTTTATGTTGCTGGGATCTGTTCCACTCCTCCATTATTAATTAGCAAGAGGAGCCTGTAGACTTAGAAAGGTTCTTCGTAATCAGCCCAGTTTGGATATGCAGCTGGTTAGATATGTGTCTGTTATTTAATGGGAAAGGTGTTCTCTGCATGTGTTTTCACTCCAGATCATGAATGTAGGTGGACTGCAGAGCTTCCAAAGCCTGGTGCCGCAGCATTGGGTGATGAAGCAAACAGAGTTATCTATACCAGAAAGAATGCAGATCTCCCTTCGTTAGAGAGCAACTTGATTTAGTTCATTATAAATTGGTGATCTTTGTTTCTCCTGAAAAGCTAATGTGAAATGAACAGTCTGGGTTATGTGATTAATCTTAAAATGTACAGCTACATTAAAGTTAAAATAACCATGGCCATTTCTCTCTAAGTGAGTTTTGCTTAAATTATTGGTAATCTAAAAGCTAATAATTGCGCAGCATGCTTATAGCACTTCTCATCTTCAAAGTGTTTTGCAAGTGAATCACAACACAACTAAATTTTAGAAGCAACTTTCTATTTATAGGGAAAATGCATTGGAGGGATAATATAGTTTGACCAAGGCCACAGAGGAGTCCATATCAGAGCCTACATGAGTTTCTGGTGGTTAGTCCAGTGTATAAAGCTGCCTCTTTCCC
>NW_010168433.1:77775-91182 GCF_000695765.1 Mesitornis unicolor
TAATACACATTCTCATATATATAATTTCCCATGTAGTATGTCTCTTATGTCTGTCTAAATGTGACCTGCTATAACAAGACTAACATTTTGTGCAAGTGACAGAAGCCTTATTTGTTCATATGAATTTTGAAAGATATTTCTGATTTGACAAGTTCAGTAGTGCAGAGTGCTTGCTGTGTTAGCACAGTAGAAACTGATTTATTCAATTATTTCCTTCCTTAAGTATAGGAAAATTCTTGTGTGTCTTGGATACCATTACAAAGTAACAATGCATAAATGCTGAATTTTTACTGACCGCCACTGATTATTATATTAATAATGAAACTCTCAAGAAATACACGTTTATTATTAGTGGATACCCTACTAGAGTAGTGCTACTATGTGTTCAAAACAAAGAAATGTGATGAATGTTTAGTATTCACTTCACTCAAAAAAAATCACACCCTGTGCATTATGTGACTTTCCTGAGAAAACTCCATCTGTTATGAATTAAGTGAAACACTATTTCCTTTACAGTAAAAATAACGCCATGTTTTTTTCATTTTTTTAGAGAAAGGAGGATGACATAAGCTCTAACAGAGATACTTTGCTTTCAGATTCTTCTTTTGAACCCTGCCTGCCTACCAAAGCAGCCTGTGGTTCACAAATGGGCTGCGCTCATGGGAGCAGATTATTATATGTATGTCTGCTCAGACAAATACACCTGAAGAGTCTGGCATTTAAATGGAGCCCATCATGGAGGAGCTCTAGCTAGGGCCTGACCTTTTTTGTATAGCTCTCTAATCAGCATACTAGTTGGTTATTGTTATACTGTGCTATATGGTACGATCTCTGCAGTATGCATTTCCATCTTAAGGGGAAGTAGTCGCTGTAATATGCATGTATGTATCCTCTGACCTTGGCTTTCATTTTTTATGAAAATACATAAACTTTTAGATTTAGGAGATGAGCTGACACTTTGAAAACAGTTTATTTGGGAAGAGGGTTGGAGAAATAACTGGGCTAATTGGACATCTTTGCATTATAACTGTAATGCTTTTGGCTGCAAGGAGCATTTCTTAAAAGCAGCAGCAGTGCTGCACTGTATTTAGATAGCCTGGATGTGAGCTTTGTCAGTGCCTTCGCTCTTCTGTGACTGCTGGTGGCTTCTGTCTGTCAGAGTGTGGCTGAGTGCCACTGTCCTCGGCGTGAGCAGGAGGGGGTGTCTTTGGTCCTTACTGTTTTTATGAAGAGTTGTAGGTGCTCAGGTTACTTGAAGGTGGGGACATTTTACTTATATCTGTTTCTGTTTATACAGCCACTGCTTCTGCCTTTGTGCAAGCCATGGTAAAACTCACATGTGACTATCACCTCTCTTCTTCCATCGTGTTCCTCTGATTTTTGATGGCCAGTGTCATAATATTTGCCTGTGATGTAGGAATAAGAAACCTTTTAGGAAGCATCAGGTGTTTGAGGACATACAGGTTTAAGGACAACAGTGTGGCCCAGAGACCAGGCCCGTCAGCCTTAGGGTCGGCTTGATCTCCAGGAGCTCTGGGGAGTCTAGGCCTTAAATTAACATTTTGCTCATATGAATATGAAAAGGTTCCGTAGGGTTATGTTGACCCTCATTAATAAAAACAAATGAGCTGAGCAGATTCTACCTTCTGTCTGACTATATATGTGGGGTAAAAGCAGTGTTTCTGTGTTTTTATTGTTTTCTAAATCCAGCCTGTTTGTCATAACGATTCATGATCACATCATGCAGATTTTTGCAGGAGGTTATTTCATACAGACTCACATATGTAGCATATAAAAGTCACAGGCAGAAATCAAGAAATACAGCCATCATTCTTATTGCGGGCTTTTTTTTTTTTGCATCAGTTACTGTTGCTCATTATAAATTTCACCTCCAGCAGTTTGTTTTTCTCTTTACTTATGCAGAATGCTTGTTCTTTTGAGTCATCCTTGTCATATTTCTTCCCACAGCTAAACGCTACTGTAAGAATTCGAGTCCAACCAGCAGCACAACAAGCAGTTATGCCCCTAGCAGCAGCAGCAATATGAGTTGTGGTGGAGGCAGCAGTGCCAGCAGTACCTGCAGCAAGAGCAGCTTTGACTATACCCATGACATGGAGGCAGCGCACATGGCTGCTACTGCTATTCTGAATCTCTCCACTCGCTGCAGGGAGATGCCTCAGAACCTCTCCACTAAGCCTCAGGATCTCTGTGCGAGGGTAAAAATTAGTACTTATGTTTGTTGATGAAGATTTCTCTTTACTGCACTTGCTCTGTGGCCCTGATAGAATAATAGCTTTAGTACATTTTGCTTTTTTGTTTTTTCGTTTTCCTCAAAATTAACATAATCTGGTGGCTCTGCTAAAACAGGGAGACAAAGAGAAGAAGCTGCAAATTCCTCACGATTATCTTGAGAAATCCCAATGGGTATATAAACTGATGATACTGATAGTATGTACTCGCTCTTTTTTTAATTTGTTTCTTACTAGTGAGATCTATAATTATAAAAGATGTTTAGATTGTTCAAGTGGTATTAATTGCACTACTGATTTTTTTGCTAAACACTGTTTCATACATTTTGTGGAAGGATTAAAATTTAACGATGCACTTTCATTTAAAAGTCGGAAATGAGACTTAAGGTTGTAAGATCTAGTACAAATAAATTTGTGCTACTTGTATGTTATAATTCCTTGCCTGTCTGTGATACCACAGTTATAAAGTCATTGATAATATGTTTGAAATGAGCAAATCCTCCAGTACAGGTGACTTTAAATGTGCGTGTCTAACAGTAGTGAGGGTCACTGATGTTCTGTATGTTCACAGAGACTCAATATATTATGAAATGGTTATACAGATAAAAATAAAGACTTGTTGTTAAGCTTTATATATTAAGAAAAACAGTGCAATATTAACATTCATTAAAGATTTAACTAAAGGCGGGTTTTTTTGTTATAAACATTAAATTTTGACTCTGATAGCTGTTAAGAAATGAGTATTTAACACGCAGCAGCAAACAGCACGGTGATACCTATAGGAGACCACTAGATGGCTAAGTAGAGAGATGCAGTGCAGAGGAATCATTTTCATTGTGCTTATAGCAGAGCTTTTGAGCTGGCAGACATGTTCTGTTCTTCTACATATAGACAAAGGTTTTCATCCCCTCATTGTGTAAAGCCCCTTGATCATTCAGAACAAACTAAACCTGTAGCAATAGGTGTTTGTAATAATAGTGATTTAAGCCAGAATGGCTGGTGACTTTGTTTTCAAATGCTGGTTTTTGTATTAATTTATTTAATGCTCTTCAAGAGGGAAATCTTGTTTTGGCATGCAGTTGTTCTCTATATCAGCATGATGGAAAAGTTGGAATACAATCCTAAAAATCTTCTATGTCATAACCAGAAGAGGCCTCTTTCTTAATGTGTTGCCCTATATTGAGACTGCAGGAATTATTCTGAGAAGATAAACAACTAATTTCTAAATTAAATTAGCAGGATAGCAGCAATTAGATATCCACTCTGACAAAAAGCAGTAATTCAGAAAGATTTGCATTCACAGTGCTTTTCCACAGCTCTTCTGTTACTCTCAAGGAGAGAAAGTCGTCAGACATATGAGGAGTCAGTCGCATTCACATTAGTTTTGAAACCAAATTTCTTGTGGAGTGAGTGTTTCATTTTTGTAAGGGTGAAGGATCCTCTGTGAGCATTTTTATTTTTTCTGTCCTTATTTTTAAACAAAATTTCTTCATTTTAAGATACCTTATTTATACTTACCTAATATAATGATTCTGTGATTCTGTGATAATAAACACCCTTTTTTGTTTCTAAAAAAGTCAGAGCCCATACTCATCCAATTTTTCACAGGACCTCAGTCACCACAGAATTTGCCACAACTATTGTTGCAACTATTCCACTGCCTAAATTTATTGATTATAAATATAGTTATATAAAATGTTAATACATTTATATCTGCAGGGAAGGAACTGTGAAATTTGAGTGCATTTCCTCATTGGCAAATGGTGTCCAAAAAGACTTGGTTTGGTACCCTCTGTCCATGTTTAATCTTCTGGCTTTAGCTATTCAAGTACTGACTGTTAACGTTAAAAAAAAACAACAAAGAAACAAAGATTATTTGATGCTAGCTGGTTTTTGATACTCTAATCATCTAAACAGGAGTCAAGGCTAGAAACAAGAATATGCAGATGCTACCTCATAGATACTCACCTGTCACAGAATAAATCAAGAGCATAAAGACAATGACAAGAAAATACCTTTAGAGATTTCTCCTTTTCATTCCAAATTTTGCACCTGTGTGCCGACTGGCGGGAGGGGTAATGAAGGCTTTCCCCTCTTCCTCCAAACATCAGATTAGCCATTCAGGAAGAAATCTACTGTAACAGCATTAATGTTGTGTAACAGCATCATGCTATGTGTGGGAGGGGGCTCAATGCTTACAATCTATACAGGAATGGAAAAGTGTTTTATCATTCTGCGAGGCAATCAGATTGAAGAACACAGAAAGGTAACAGTTTGCTAGTGTGAAGCTGAATTGACAATATTCCTCTTATTTTGACAGAATCCTGATATGGAAGTTGATGAAAATGGGACGTTGGATCTGAGCATGAACAAGCAGAGGCAGCGAGATGGTTGCTGTACCATTTTGACACCACTAGAGCCAATGTCCCCGCAGCGGCAAGCCGTGATGAATAACCGGTGTTACCAACTGAACGAGGGTGACTGCTGGGACTTGCCAGTGGACTACACTAAAATGAAGCCCAGTAGGATAGATGAAGATGATTCCAAAGAGATTAATGTATGTCTTTTTCATCTGTTAGTCTTCATTGCAATCTAATTTTGGTAATTAATGAAATTTCTGAAATTTAGAGGGAAAGACGAAACAAAACTAGTATGTGATAAAAATGATGGTTTTCTACAAAAAGGACTTTCTGGTTGTTAATCTTTAGGACTATTGTCATGCTGGCACACATCTAATCTGTGACTAACTTCCATAAAACAACATTTGGACCATGAATGTGAATCATGTTTTCTAACAGCATCATCTAGTTAACAAATATTTTCTGCAGAAAAGATGTTTCCCTGTATCCAGATTACTTTACTCTGTATAAGCAAGTTGAGATAACTGTGCAATACTAGGATAATCAGCTCTCAAGACAAGATATTATCTCGAATTTGAAAACCATAAATGATGTGCTATTTGAAAGCATGCATTACTTACAAATCAATTTAAACAAAAGCAGCAGAGTATAATGTAAGCTTTCAACTATTTCAGCTAATCTTCTGGATTACTTACACACACTCCTTATATCTGTGCATGTGTGTGTGAAAGGGCCTATATTAATGAAATACTTTGTTTCAAGAATACAAAGAAAGGTTATTAGAAATAAGTATTACTTTTCGATTCATAATACCAAGACGACAGCAAAACCCTTTAAACAGGGAAGGCACATAAAGAAAATATGTTAGTGAATTTATTTTACTTTTCAAAACTTAGGACAGCCAGGACACTGAAGAGGTCTACTGACAAGTAGACGAATGTCACTGCTTTTGTTCAACACCTTATCCACTGTGTAGTTTACAGTGCTATACTCAATGCAAATTAGCCATTTGGAGAATTCTAGAGATTAGTCTCTGTTTTTTCTTGGTTTATAACAGAAAATGAGGCTAATCATTTTTGTGTAGCACATCGCATGCTAATTTTAATTAAAACATAAAACTATTTTCAGTAACTTTGAAACACAAAACAAAGTGGCATTTTCACTAATACACTGAATGCATTCTGACTATGTTGTTAATTACAGTTTTGCTATTTATTTCACTCCAGTTAGGAGGAAATTTGTTATTATTAAGGAAATGTGAGGTAAAACAGACAATATAGCAGGTTTTTTTCAGAGTAAGCAGAACTCCCTGTTTCTGCTGTGGTGTTCATAGCACCATTTGCAGGAATCGCTAAATCAGTGCATTTGTCCACTTTATTCCTGAAATAGATGATTTCGAATTTCAGATGCATCAGTAAAGTTGATTACAAATGACATAATTATATTTTGCCATACAGATCCATTGAGGTTTGCCCCAGATTGAGAGTCTTTGTATAGATGTTGAGATCACTCCTGTTTCATCTTTAAGATGTTCTAAATGGTTAAAATGTTATTTAAGATGGCTTTTTGATACACAAAATACTGTATTGAGTCATCTTTTTTCCCTTGCCTCTGTTTTGTGGTGACTTTAGAAAAAAATACTGATTCTTGTAAAGCAAAACAATATGACAGCTATAGGAAAATCTGTGTTTTGCCCTTTCTTTTCTTTACTAATTAAATAACTTATATATTCCATATATTGTGAGGTCTTCATAAAAATATCCAAATATTATTTAAATTTTTAATAAGTGAAGGAATATAAAATAATTTCATTCATTTTCTCTGTCAGAATAGGGTAAAAAAGGAGATAATATCTGGTGACTCTGCTTTGCATTACTTTCTGTAAGTTGTAAGAGCACCTGGCTGAAACTGATCCTTATCTGTTTGCCTGTAGTCAGAAGATTTGGATCCTTTCCAAGAGGCACTTGAAGAAAGAAGGTATCCCGGTGAAGTTACAATCCCAAGCCCTAAACCCAAATACCCTCAATGCAAAGAGAGCAAAAAGGATTTAATAACGTAAGCATAATGTGAGGTGAAATTATTTTTCTCCTTTTAACCTTTTAACTCTTTGTCTTTTTTTAAACAAACGAGTACATATACGCCTTGCAGTATGAGCATGCAACATTTGCAGCATATAAATGTTTCAAACTGCCAGTTAAGTAAAGTGATAAGCTAACGTGTATTTGCTTGTTCTTATTGATGCTATATTGTATTGAGACGCCATTTTCATTTAAACCTGTTCATTTTGCAGCTTTTCGATTAGGATGCTTAAAACCCCTTGCAGTCATTGCAGCTAAACTGGAAACAATGAAACATTTAAAAGTTTTTTTTTAAACATACTTACTATTTTGGCTGTTTTTCTTTTTGTTTGGTGGCAGATGTCCAACACCAGGGTGTGATGGGAGTGGTCATGTGACTGGTAATTACGCCTCACATAGAAGGTGTGACTTCATTTTTTTCATGGTGGATTCTGTCTTTTCAATTTATTGTTTTCAGCTTACCTCAACAATGCTGTCAAAGTAAAACGTTGAACTATGTGTTAACCCTTTGAGTAATATATGTTGACCTTAAAAGCATGCTAATTTGTGTGTTGTATAAACGTCTTTTATTTTTAAATAGATTACTAAAATTTCCGAAGTATTCTTAAGCATTTAAGTAGTTAACCCAGGAATCTCAAATATTTTTTGTTACATTTTACTAGTTCATAGAGAAACAAACAAACAAAAAAGAACCTTTACAGTATGTAACTTTGGAAGTAATGTTGATACCTAAATATATTCAGAGGGTTAACTATATTACAGAATTCAGTATTACAGCACTTGCCCCATCGCTTTTCTGCATTACAAACTTTTACTTTTTAATTTTTATGTTGTGTTTGTTTGGGAGTATTCAGTTAATAAGAAGATTAACTTACTTGTATGTCCTACCATGTCTTACAGTTTATCTGGCTGTCCCTTGGCTGACAAAAGCATTCGAAGTATGCTGGCCACAAGCTCACAAGAACTCAAGTAAGATATAAAGAACAAATGTTTTCTTTATAAATATGTATGTGACCACAAATTGTATATAATTGTATCAGAAATTAGAAAGGCTGTCTGGAGAGCTGCTGCAGAAGGGACTGATCCTGCTTGGAACATGTGTGGAAGTCTCTAGAAATTCCATATAGGTTGGGTCTATACATATATCTGTTGACATAGTATTTCCTTTTGTGTATTCATTAGGTGATAAGGATGGGCAAAACTCAGAACTCCTGGAATTTCATCTAAATGTTTGAATTCCTACTCAGGTTTTTTTCTGAATGATTGAATTTGATAGTTAAAACAGAAAATTCTCATGTGATGAGACTGATGAAATATTTCTGATTACACAACCACTAAAGTACTGTAGTTTCTCAGACATAGATCGGAGGGAAAACCATTTGTTTATCCCTACTGCTTGCATAATTTTCCCCAGGTTTGTATCACTGTTACCAGCTTAATGCATTTTCTCATTTGACTACATTTTTTAGTGTTTACTTAGTTATTCCCCTACTTAAAATGCATTCTTTACAATTCCTTTCAGTTTTTTTGGAGTGACAATGAAAGTCAGAGAACCATGAGACTTAGCTTTGATCTGTCTTCCTGCACCATATGCTGGACTGCAATTGTATGTGGAAGAACTATAGCATGTTTTAGTTCTTTGAGATAGTGGTACTCCTGGTACTATGGTTAACATGGAAAGATGTTCGCAAGTAACAAGGAAAAATTGGGTAGGGAGATTATGAATGGATAGCTTATGCTGCCATGCTACTCAGTATTCTGTCTTTACCATACTTGAGTTCCTTAAATAGCATTTCTTGAGTTCAGTACATACCCTGATGAAAAAAAACAAACCATAAAGCATGGGAAAGACAAGAAAGCATGCATGAGAAAGCTGCTGAAGTAAGATAGCTCTCTAGTCTAAGATACTCTAGTCACTAGATAATAGGTACAAAATTTACAATTTAATTCCCACCCCATCCAAAATAATGTTTTGAAACTTACCAGTTTAGATCGTGCTGGTATCTGCTGCTAGAAGGCTATGTGATATGCAAGGAGAAGGGATGTAAATGAGATCAGGGAAAACATAAGTATAAGCAGAGTAAAACACAGTCATATAACTCCAGAGAAACTCATATTTGGACCTGAATTTTGGGTTGGGATGGGTGGTAGATGTTTGAGGAAATGTAATTACATAAACTAAACACAGACAAGACTCTTGGTGCAGCATGAATAATACTTTAAGCACATACTTTGCTGCTCTAACCCTTTATAAAGTGGCCATTTCTGTTAGGAAAGTATTCCTGAATTACCCCATCTTCTCTGCCTTTCTCAAGCATCTGCAGTCAAGCCTACCTAATAGAGACCAGGAAGAAATAAAAAGCACTTAAAACTGAGACTCCACTCCTATCTCCTGCCATTCTCTCTGCCTATTTCAACTTTTTCCTAAGCAAAGAAAACAAGACTAAGTCACATTTAAAGTTATATTTTTAGGTTTAGCATCTATTATATACTTAGAATTTAGCATAAATTATTTATTTAGCAGTTATAATATCCGTTGAACACATAAAAACTCTTTTAAGTGAATTCAAAAGTTAGGAAATGCCTGAATTTTAAGCAGACTGACTTAACTCAGCTCTTTTGCATATTCAGTACAAGGCAATCCTTCATTTTCTGATCACATATTTTTCCATAGAATAACAAAGTAATTCATTGCACAGGGAAGATAGTAATCATTGCAAAAACAACTAATGAATTTCATCTGTTTTCCTCCTTATCCCATGTGTGGCCCTGTTTGCCATTCACTGCACTTTTCTCAGACTGTGCACTCAGGATGTGACTACTAATTCACTCACTTATTTGCCACTACCATTGCACTGGAATCTCTCCTGATTAATTTATCTTGGATATAAAATGAATTTGTTTATTTTCATCTATACTGAAGTAAGTCAGGGTTGACATTATCCCCATTTTAAAGCCAGAAGACTTAAGTATGTAATTTTGATTGCTCAATTTGAGACTTATAGGACTCGATTTGACACAGTTCTTCACATTGTAGAACTCCATATGTTCAAAGCCAAATACTCATTGAATTTGCTTGGAGCTGTGGGAATAGAGCAGTTCTACATGACGAGTGGTTGACCCTTTGTGAAAATGGATGGACTCTACAGAAAAAGCAGGATAGAGTCTGGTGTTCCAGGCCAGCAATGAGACTATCCTTTCTTCTTCCCCAAAACTCCGATCAGTCTCAGCTTCCACTTGGAGCTATTCGCTCTGTCCTGTTTTCCTTCATAATTTTTTCTACATTGCTCCCTGTCTCAGGCTCCTTCTAATCAGCCCATCTCCTGTCTCCTTCGCATTTATATTTTTAATGTTCTCTACCTGTTAACCATCCTGCTGAAGTTCATACAGAGAGAGAAATAAAGCAGCTTCGCATTTCTCACATATATTCAAAAGGAGCCAAGTAGGAGTCCTGTGGATGGCAGCATCCTCTATACAGCTCTGACTTATGCTCTTGTTCTCTGCCTAAGATGGAAGAAGATGTGATCATGTAAATGATAATGCATATGCTCAAAACAGCTAAACTAAAGCTATATAAGCGATTTTGACTTTGGAATTTTTAAACGGTGAAGTACTTTGTTTACATCTGTTCTATTTCTGTATGTGAGATTTGGGGTATAATTTCCTTCCTTTTAAAAAAAAGCAAGCTGAGAAGAAGCAGAAATTCCATAATGTGGGATCCTATTGGCTCTCAGTCAGGCCCCTAACATCATGGGAACTTCTGATATCCATTATATAGGTCACCTGAACTGCTGCAATAGCAAACAACAGTAGAAGGTATCACACTTTGCATGGAATGGCACCAGGAGGAGGTGGGAAATGTTGCTGGTGTGTTTCATAAGTATTTGCTGACAGCAGAAGAGTATGGAGAATCAGTAACCTTGGCTCCTGCCCCAGGCTGTAGAAAGAAATGTATACACATTTTTTGCTATCCCAAGCTGAGATCCCTTCTGTCCTGTCCCTACCAATCTGTGCTGCTCCCATCTCTTCTTCATCTTTTATTCCTTGTTCTGGTTTTCAATGTAGTTGTTTCCAGTCATCCACAAAGACTTCAACCTCTGCGAACTTTCTGAAAAAAATGCGTGGGGTATAGAGAACAGTTGATAGTGTGGTAGAGGAATAGGGATCTTATTTCTGGACTGCATACTTTGGAAAGATTTCATACTTCTATGGCTTTGCCATGCATAGCTTATGTAGCAAATAGTGCGTATGTGGTGGTAAAGTCTTTATATTGCATTTTACTAATCCCTGATCTCCTTTTGTGCATTGTATAATGCACACAAGTTATGTATAATGCAGCTTCAGAACTGGAATTTTGCTAGCACTGATTCTTTTTAAGCCCCAACTAAAATAAAAAATAGTAGACACTTCAAATGATATTCATGAATAATATAATTCAGATAATGTTTGTAATCAAAATAATATGAGAATTAGAAAAGGATAGAGAAAAGTTTGTTTTGCTTAACAGTTATGCCCACTGTATTGCCTTTTGGTAGTTGTGGCTCCATAAATTTCATCACTCGCATTTCCTGGTTCCCAGAATAATAATGTTGCAGCTTGCAATTAAATTGTTCAAGGGTCAGCCTAATTATTCCTTACCACCCATGGTTTTCTTCTGTCAGGCTTCTTGCTCAGGTTTACCCTGCAGACTGTACAATACCCCACTTTCATCCAAATCTCAAGTAGAAACATAAGAGTCTGCGTGCATAGTTTATCAGCAGACTAAAGCAGTTACACAACCTGGTCAATAATGTCCAAATAACAGAAGAATTTCTTCAGCTTTAATTTGCAGTTACTCCTGCTGGCAAAAAAAAGAAGAGCTTTAAGGGTCTCTGAAGAAATTAATATCTAGCGAGAATCTAAACTTTTCCAACATTGAAATTTTGGTGAAATCAAATTTCACTTTTTTTCGTTAAAAATAACCGATTTTTAAAGCATTTAGGACACTATATTGATGAGTAAACTTAACTATGATGGGAAAAAATAACAGCCCACCCAGCAACAGCTACTAATATTAAAACATTCATAATAAAAGTTAAATCCAGTTTTATCTTACCCAGGGACTTTTCCTTATCAGTTTTCCTTATATACTCTTTATTATAGATTTTTCTAACAGTTACACTTCAGAACTGTAATCCTACTGTAGAATTATAAATAGTATAAAAAAACAACATTTTGAAGCATTTCTAATCTTATTAAAAAATAGTAATTAAAAAACCCTAAAATTAATTATTGGTTTTAAAAGGACATATTTTGATCATCAGTAAATCAATCCCAGCCAAAATGCAGCATACTAACTGAAAACATTTCTACTCAGTGTGCTACCAGTGTGGGAACCAGAGAACCTGAGTACCAGAGACTCCAAGAAAATTACAAACTTAATTCTGCTTAGTGCTACTTTGATGTAAAAATAATCATACTTTTTCAAAGGCCATAGGTAACTTAAGTATTAACTTGGTCTGCCGTGTAACTATCAAATTGTCAATGTTTACTCTGTTCCTTTGGGTCAGTTTTCTGCCAGAAAATCCCAATAGTGCTTATATTGAAGAATCTGAACCTCAGAAAGATCTCCAGTTCAGCCACGTGCCTGCAAGTCTGGATACTGATCTAATACTGTTGTTACATGCCCTGTCCTTCAGTCCCAAAACACCTGTGTCTCTATGTAGATTTTGCATGTCATTGCTTTCTGTGGTGAACATCCTTTCGTATTCCCCTATGGCACTTACAGGAAGGAGTACAGCCTCATTTGCCTCTCTACTATGAAGCCTGAGAGCTTTTCTTTTCCATGTCTCTTCTTAACTCAAAGTGAGGAGCTTGGTCTATTTTTGCCCATTCTCCACAATGAAGTACAAGTTGAAATTTCTATGCCTGCTTCTTCTTTCCATGTCACTCTGCCCTAATTTCCATATTCTTGGTGGTCATCTTCAACTCCTATCTTCCTTTTATCCTTGTCTCCCTATTCCCAGATGTGTCAACCGTTCAGTTCAGATGGAAAGGTGAGGTTCTCTGAAGCTTCTGCTGTTAACCGCTACTCTTCTGAGAACAAGTCTATGCAGTACAGGTTTTTCTGGATAGATAGCATATCCTTAGCTCATTCTTCTAGGGAAACTCTTCTGTGTTAGTATAATCTCTAATATTCACTTTTTATTAGTGTAATTTTAATGCAATTTGCTCAGCAAGAACTAGCAACTGGGAAGAAGGGATATCTTTCCAGAAAAGGAGAGGCTTGTGTTGTATTTATTCTGATGAATATATAAAATTAAATCTTACTAGAAAATAGTAATATTTTCTTCTTTGCTTTAGTGATCTTGCAAAAAATAGGCCTTCTCCAAATACAAACTTAAAATGCAGAAGCCAAAATATATAGGATATATTAGTAAAACACCATAGAAACCTTCCCTTCTTCAGACAGGTAACATGATTGTTCCTGGATGTTGATCTATGCTCTTTAAACCTTAATAGCTCTCCCAATATACAGTTACTTTTTGTACTCAAACCAGTTATTTCTGCAGAGATCTGTTTAGCGGCTGAAGTGATTTCTTCATCTACATCCTGTTTTTGCCATTTGAGGTGTTTCTGATGTTTGGTGCCTGGGTGTACATTTGTTGCTTCATTTGCACAGGAGGATTGTCCCTTGCCTTGCCTTCTCTTCCCTTTTCTTCCCTTCTCTTCCCTTCCCTT